>NC_082687.1:135980687-136233187 GCF_949987515.2 Delphinus delphis
GTCTGAGCGCGGCCGCGCGTCTCCCGGGCTGCAGGCGCCTCTCCTGCGGGCCAGGCTGCTGAGACGGGCAGCAGCGCACCCGCCCCGCCCGCCCGCCCGGGGTCTCAGGAAGCGCCGCAGGCTGGACGAGCAACGCCAGCTCTGCGGCTCCCCCGCCGCCCCCCACCTTGCTGACCACAAGGCTGGCCAAGGCCCCAGGCGGGCCCAGCCCGTGCCTTTCTGCCTGCTGTCCCCTCCCGCTGTCCCTTCCCCACTCGCCGCCAGCAGCCCCTGCTGGCTGGCCAAATCCCGGTCCCCTTTTCAGAGGCCGGTCCCTCAATGCCCGCATCTCTCTGTGCCTAATGTCTTCCCCGAGACAGGGAGCCCAGGAGGGCTGGGCACACAGTAGGTGCCCAGCAGGGGAGCCCTGGAAGGGGGAGGATCTTGGAGACAGCCTCGTGTGGTGACTCCCCGAGGACGGGGTAGGGGCCGCTGACTGTACAGCGGGAGGCCAAAGGTCGTGTTTTCAGGTTGACCGGGGCCCTGGCACCTGCAGGTGCACAGACCGCAGGACTTTGGGTTCTCCAGTCAAAACAGTCACCAAAGCCCCCTGTCCAGGGGGGTCCGTGCAGGCCCAGAGCCAGGGCAGCGTGATCCATGACTCTGCCGCATCCCCGAGGAAGAAGGGGAGCGGGCCTTATCAGGTCCCCTTTACAGATGGGAAAGTGAGTCTGGGGCCAGGAAGGGGCCGGCTGGAGCTCGGAGACGGTGACGGCCAGGTGCTCCTGGCTGACCTGTGCCCCGCCACCCTGAGCAGCCGTGTCCTCACTCGTGACCCCTCCCTGCGTCCCCAGGGGACCGGCTGAACGAGCGGGTGGCCTACCATCGGCTGGCCGCCTTGCACCAGCAGCTGGGCCACGGGGAGCTGGCCGAGCACTTCTACCTCAAGGCACTCTCGCTCTGCACCTCGCCACTGGAATTTGACGAGGAGACCCTGTACTACGTGAAGGTGTATCTGGTGCTCGGAGACATCATCTTCTACGACCTCAAGGTGGGCGGGTGCAGGCAGGGCTGGGACGCTGGGGTTAGGCGGCCATCGTGCACGCACACCGGGGAGGCCTGGGTCCCAGTGGGCTTCCTGTGAGGAGAGGCAAGGCCAGCGGACACTCTCTGAGTCCCCCTGCGGGTCAGGCCCTGCCCTCTAGAGCCCAGGGTCAGGCAGGAGGCTGACGTGTGAACAGATGATGCAGCCATTGGGTAGAGGACAAAATGGTGCATAGTGGCGGCGGGGGGCTCCTGGAGGGGCTGAGCAAAGCTGAGTCTCGGGAGTCGAGCAGGAATTAGCCACAGAATAATGGGGGAGGGGGATAAAGACATTCCTGGGGCAGGGGAAGGGTCGCCGTTATTCCCAGAGACCCACGTTGCAAGGTGCAACCCAAACCCTGCCGTCTCCTCCAGGAAGCTCGCCAGTCTGTGCAGAGCGCTTCCTTCCTGGAATCCTCACATCACCTGGATGGGGGTAGGGGCACTGTTATCACCTCACTTCACAGAGACGGAAGCTGGGGCTCGAGGTGGGGTGCCACAGGACTGGGAGGAGAAGGGGACCGCTTTTCCATTTGTCTCTGAGCCCCGCCGTGGATGCAGACGAGGGCCTGGAAATGTCTCCTCTATTGTTCCCCGCCGCTCCCCGTACGGGCAGACACCCCCCGTCACCCCCACTCTGCGTCTAGCACAGCACCTGCACAGGGTCCCTGCTCTGTGTTGGTTGAGGGGTGAGGGTGCCCCAGCGCAGGGGCTGAGCACTTCCCTTTCCCCTCCCCAACTAATGGCATCTAGGAGCTGGCGTGGCCCTGGAAGATTCCCCACTCCCTGCAGGTGACCCCCAGTCCCCTGCCTATAGGGCAGACCAGCCTGTGCACTGGTGACACATGGTGGTCAGAAGTGGTCACTGCAGCCTCTGCTCTGTCAGAGCCAGGCAGTGCTGGGGGATCCCAAGGGCAGTGATGACCCCTGCGCTGAGCCCCACCGGGGTCCAGGCTCCGTGCTGTCCGGGTTCCATGCTGTCCGGGCTCCATGCTGTCCGGGCTCCATGCTGTCCAGGCTCCTTGCTGTTCAGACTCCATGCTGTCCAGGCTCCATGCTGTCCAGGCTCCATGCTGTCTGGGCTCCATGCTGTCCAGACTCCGTGCTGTCCGGGCTTCGTGCTGTCTGGACTTCGTGCTGTCCAGGCTCCATGCTGTCCGGGCTCCATGCTGTCCGGGCTATATTCTGTCCAGACTCCGTGCTGTCTGGGCTCCGTGCTGTCTGGGCTCTGTGCTGTCTGGGCTCCGTGCTGTCTGGGCTCCATGCTGTCCGGGCTCCGTGCTGTCCAGGCTCCTTGCTGTTCAGACTCCATGCTGTCCGGACTCCATGCTGTCCAGACTCCGTGCTGTCCGGGCTATATTCTGTCCAGACTCCGTGCTGTCCGGGCTCCGTGGTGTCCGGGCTCCATGCTGTCCAGACTCCGTGCTGTCCAGGCTCCGTGCTGTCCGGAATTTGTGTGGTTGGCTCTTCAAATGCTTTGCTGTAGGAGGAGCTGGTGAGTCCACAGGACAGGGCGGAGACTGAGGCCAGGAGTGGGTAGCTAATTACGGTAGAATGAGGAATAGCGCACTTCACCTTCAGCGCCTGGGACTCTGCAGCCCTGTGGCCCTGCGGGCATGGGCCTCCGAGACTCACACCCTGGCACCCTGGGGCCCTGCGACCCTGCTCGTTCTCTCCACATCAGGGCCCCCCTCCTGGGCGGGGGGCCTGGTGGTGGAGCGACTGGGGCCAGCCTCTCCTGAGCCAACCTCTCCGTTCGCCCCGAGCCCTGTGGCCCTGGACGGTCTGAGGATAGGGCCACATCGAGCACGTACCACCCCAGGTTCTGCATGATCGCTTCTGTACCTCAGCAGGGAGCCGTGTGAGGTTCCTCAGCTCAAAACAAGAAGGGGAAACTGAGGCTGGAGAGGTGAACAGATTTACCCAAGATGGGGAAGGGGGGGTGAGCCAGGCCAGGGTCAGTTCCAGACCCCAGGTATCTGATCTAAGCCCAGGCGGAACGCTCGCTGGCCCCTGACGCTGGGAGGGAGCCCTGGGGACGGGCGCTAATCCCTCCACAGTCACTCTGGGCAGGAAGGAAAGGGCAGGGCTGCAACTGAGGCCAGGTTCCCTTGGCTGGGCAACTGGGGTCAAGGGGCAGAGAACGTCTTCGCTTCCCTCCAAATGGGCTTCCCAGGCTGTGCTACCATCCACAGCCTCACCGTGATCGCCCTGCCGAGGCCACGCCTGCCTTTACCACGCTGAGGCCTTAGAATTCCCTCACCTCCCATCCTTCTCCACGTGCCCAGGAGGGAAAGCGGCCCCCTCGTGCCCTGGGTGTGACCAAGGGGCTCTCCTGCGTGGGGCAGGGATGGGAAGGAGAAAGAGGACCTGGACAGAGGCAGGACCATCTTTAGCCTGTGTGTGGTGGGTCATAGCTGAAAGGGCGAGGCTTGGACTAGGAAAGATTTGGGTGTGAATTCTGGGTCTGCCACCCGCTAGCCTGTACACACACATGTGCACACGTGCACAGGAATGCACACCACCACCCCCAACCGCCCACTCTGGCCAATTCCTTCCATTATTTGAGATGCCTCCTCCTCCAGGAAGCCCTCCCATCCCACCCCAGGCTGAGTCAGGTGCTTCCCAGGCTCCCACAGCTTCCCTCTGTTTCAGTGCTGGTCGACCCTTGTGGTCCTGTAGTTCCAGAATCAGCCGTGTTGGCCTCCCCATCCCTGCCTTCCACACAGGGTCCTGTGCCTAGCCGGGGCCGGGGCTGGGACAGTGTCGCTGAACTGCTACACACACCTGCTTTAATTGTCTTCTGGGTCCTTGCTCGGCGGGGGGCGGGGGGGTAGTGAGGGGCCAGGGCTGGTGACATTGGACTTCGTCCTGTGTCCTGGGCAGGCATTGTGAGCAGGGGGTGGCCGGGCTGGGTTTGGGTTTAGAGCAGTCCCTTGGGTGACCTCGGGTGGAGGACCTGGGGATGCTGGGGTGGGAGACAGGAGTTGGCGGGGGTGGGGAACATCCCAGCCTGGGAACGTTGGGTTTGAGGCAAAGATGTGTCTGAAACGGGATCCCATGACCTGGGGGGAGGCACGCCCCCTTGGAGCTGCAGGGGATTCTGAGATGACACCCATGAGCGGCTTTGCGCTGGGCCTGGCCTGGGGAAGGCCGTTCGTGCTGGCATCAGTGTGGACGTGGGCTGGAGGGAGTCAAGCCGTGGCCACCCTGGGCCGGGGTAGCCCTGCTGGGAGCTCTCAGAGCAGCCAGTCAGACCCCAGCTCAGCTCAAGGGGAAGCCACAGATGTCCCCCCAGGTCCCAGGGGTGAGCAGGGAAGAGGCTTCCAGGACGAGGGGACGCTGGGTGCTACGAGGTTCGAGACCCTGGCCCCAGGAAGGGGGAGGACCAGTGGGTCTAGAGCACAGGAGGGACCAGGGCCACCGAGACACCAGTCCAGGCCCCCGCAGACCTCCAGTTGCTCTCAGGCAGCCCCGGGTGTGGCCCGTCTGGGGCGACGAAGCGTCCTGTGCCCCTGGAGCTCTGTCGTGGGCCCAGCCCTGGGGTTGGAGAGGCAGGCAGGGCACAGCCTTGGGGGAGACACCTCCCCCAAAGCACCCGGTGCGGAGCTGTCCTATTGATTACATGCCATCTCCCCTGCAGGACCCGCTCGACGCGGCCGGGTACTACCAGCTGGCACTGGCAGCGGCCGTGGACCTGGGCAACAAGAAGGCGCAGATGAAGATCTACACGCGCCTGGCTGCCATCTACCACAACTTCCTCCTGGACCGGGAGAAGTCCCTGTTCTTCTACCAGAAGGCTCGGACCTTTGCCACCGAGCTTAACATCCGCCGGGGACACCTGGCCCCTGGGCGGTGCTGCGGGCGGGCGGCCTGGCTGGTCCCCGGGCCCCCGTCCTGAGCCGTGGCCTCCGTCTGTCCCAGTGTCTCAGGGGGCTCGCTTCCTGGGAAATGCGGGCACGAGGGCAGAGGTCAAATAGCAATAAATGTTTTTTGCCAAACCCTGGAGTCCTCAGGCTCCCCTCCCTGGGCTGCCTCCTCGGGAGTGTCTGGGGACTGGGCCCTGTCCCCGGGGGCCACCCTGCTGCTGCATCCCGTCCTCGGGTATGAGCGGGCAGGACTGTGAGTCTAGCCGACCCAGGCCAGGTCCCCCCAGCCTGTCACTCACGGTGTGGCCTTGGGCAAGTCCTTCCCTCAAACCCCAGTTTCAGGTGGTGGGATTCCCTGGGCCTCTTCTCCGTTCCCTGGACCCTCACTGAATGTCCAGCACTGTGCTCTGTCTGCCTTTAATCCTCAAACCACCCTGTGAAGTCGGAACTGTTATATCTGTTTATAGTTGAAGAAACAGAGGCACAGAGAGGTTAGGTCTGTTGCCTGAAGTCACACAGCAGGTAGGTAGGGGCAGAGCTCCAGAGCCCAGCATAGTAACCACTGCACCACTCTGCCAGCCTGCCCCATGCGATGTGTCCCATTAGGACCCAAGGGCGGGTACATGGTTCCATACCTCTCTACCCCAGTTCTGTGTCCTGAAAGTGATGGAGACAGGAGAAGGGGGTCCAAGTGCCCCCCACCTGGCTGTCCTCCTGCCCAGCCTGGCCACTCCCACCTCCAGCCCCCAGTCGGCCCTCAGGACACGTGGTGTCAGGGCCTCCAGCCCGACGTGGCGTCCACTGCGGAGTGTATTTAAAGGCTTACCTGGGCCGTCTACCCCAGCCCTCCCCGCCCTCTCTCTCCCCTTCCCTCCCAGCAACCCGCCAAGCACCAGGAGTCTAGGCAGGGTTGAACTCAGCTCCCCGACTTCCAGACAGGGTGCCAGGTTCAGAGGCCGTGGGCATCCCCAGTGGCTCTCACCCACCCCACAGCACTATTCCAAGCTTCTCTCTCTCTCTCTCTTTTTTTTTTTTTTTTTTTGGCTGCGTGGCCTATGGGGTCTTCGTTCCCCGACCAGGGATTGAACTCATGCCCCTGCGGTGGAAGCTTGGATTCCTAACCACTGGACTAACCAGGGACGTCCCGAAGCTTCTCTTTTTCATGAGATGAAATGCACGTAACATAAAATTAACCATTAAAGTGAACAGTTCAGTGGCACTTAGGGCTTCGCAGTGCTGTGCAGCCACCACTCTGTCTAGCTCAAAACATTTTCGTGTCCCCAAAGAAATCTGCTGGACCCTGAAGCAGCCATTGTACTTCCCATCCTCCCCATTAACAGAAAAA
Organism: Delphinus delphis; assembly: GCF_949987515.2. Taxonomy (NCBI): domain Eukaryota; kingdom Metazoa; phylum Chordata; class Mammalia; order Artiodactyla; family Delphinidae; genus Delphinus; species Delphinus delphis. The sequence goes on from NC_082687.1 coordinate 135,986,964, forward strand.
AACGGAGCCTGGAGAGGGGCTCCCGAGGCAGGAGAGCCCTGGTTTGGTTTTGCGCCCGGGATGCAGCGCCTGGAAGGCCCGGGGAAGGAGGGCAGGGGGGCTCCATCATCCTTCCTCTGGTCCTGGGGTGGGTCGGGGAGCCCCATAGTGGCCCTGCCACGCTGCCGGCCCCTCCCAGGCCTCCCCCACCAGGGGGCAGCAGAGAGCTTCCAGAACTGGCACCTCCTGGGGGAAGGAGCTGGTCCCAGCAGAACTGCCAACAAACCTTCCATCTAACCTTGACCCCAGGCTGCCTTCTCTGTGGGCTGGGCGGGTGTGGAAGGTAGGAGGAGGCCAGCTGTAATTGGAAACACGGAGGCGGGGTGACCTGCGCTGGATGCAGCCGGAAGCCCCATCACAGTAACCCCAGGGACACAGCTCTCCGAGGTCATGGGCCCGTAGCCTCGCCGCATGGGCTGGGGACGGTGGCCGGCTCACTCCTGGCCCACCACGTGCCTCGGAACCCGTGCCTTCCCTGACCTTCCACAAGCTGTCGTGCCCCTGCCCCTCCCGCCTGGGGTCCCAGTCCCCCACCCCAGGCCCCCCCTGGGGGCTCTGGCCTCCTGGGACCCCTTGCCCTCGGGCGGCAGACCTGGAGGTCCAGGCGAGACTCGGTTGTCCAACATCTGGGTTCAAATCCCAGCTCCCCACTTAGAAGCTGTGGGCTCTGGGGTGAGAAAGTTTACTTCTCTGAGCCCCGGTTTGGTCGCAGCTAAAGCGAGATTATCAGAATCCCTGCATCTGGGTCGAAGTGAGTATTCGAGAGGCAGAGGGCTCAGCGCAGTGCCAGGGCCAGGCCAGTAGTGGCCTGTTTCCTATTAACGGTGCTTATTGCTACGGGAAGAGCTCCAGCAACCGCAGGCTGCAGAGCCCCGAACCAAAGCTTGAGTCACTCTGATCGAGTCGCTCGGCCTCTCAGACCCTCAGTCTCCTCTGCATCTGTGACCAAAACCAAACCCTACCTCAAGGTTCTGAGCATGAAGAGAAACCGTGCCCGCACACAGTAGGCACGCAGAACAGGGTGGCCGGCCCCCCGCTTGTGGCCAAGGCGAGAAGCAGGCGGCTGGAGGCCAGCGCGCGGCTGGCTTGGGCCCCAGGCCAGCTGGGCTCCAGTCCAACTGGGCTCCGGTCCTTCTCTGTTCCTTTGGTGGCCGGGGCCCCGGGCAGCAAGGCCCCAGTCTCCTCTTTCAGCAGAGTAGGCGTGAGATGGGCATGCGTCTGGCGCACAGTAGGCACACAGCCCAGAAGCCCTGCTGCCCCAGTTTTAGAAACGGTGTCTCCACTGGGTCCATCCAGTCACCTGCTCACTCAGGTTCACTGTGATCTTACTGTGCACAGGCTCAGTAACGACCGTGGGCCAGGCACAGGGCGGAGCCATGGAAGCAGGGAGAAGGGGCCCCTCCTGGAGGAGTCCCCAGGGCTGGGGATAAAAATTGCGCTCCTTGTGGGGGGGGGGGTCCCTGAAGACTCTCCCACTCACTTTCCCAAACAGAGAAGGAAAGCAACCTGCCCAGGGTCACACAGCACCCTTCCTGACTACGAGGCCCTGAAGCTCCCTGCCAGCACGCTGTCTCCACCTTTGGAGAACCAAGTTCAAGTTCGCCCCTAGCTTTGCATGAGGAAACTGAAGCTCAGAGAGGGAGAGTGGCATCTGAAGCATGCGCGTGTCTGTCATCTTCATCTTCATCTTCATCTTCATTGTCGTGGTGGGGCCCCAGCAACCCATCACCTCCGAATAACGGGCGGGTGGGAGCTGCAAGGAGGTGGGTGTGTCTCGGCATGAAGCTGAATTCTCCGGCTGAGTTCTCAAGAGAAGGGGAAGCTTACCTCAGGGAGAAGGGAGCTCTCCATCAGCAGAGGGCTTCAGGCAGGCCACGGAAGCTCTTCCTCCTGAACGGAGTCTGAGAGTCTTCAGGGGATGTAAGATGCCCCTCGGACTAGGGTCTGCACCATCCGTGATCCCACCGCATTTTGGGGGAGTTGAGAGCAGTCAGCTTGTGCTTCCTTGGGTGCCCAGCGCCTGGCTGGGGAGGGGCTGTCAGTCACAGGCTGTGTAGGTGGTGGGACCTGTCGGCAGCCAGGTGGGGGTCTGTTTGTGCAAGGTCAAGTCCAGGCTTTACCTCCCTCCAACCTGGTGTGACCTGAAGCACCCAGCAGAAGGCACCCTTCATGTGCCCTTCATATGCCAATGTGCTTTGAGCCTCGTTTTTCTCATCTGTAAAGGGGGTACGTTCCTCGTCAGACTGTTAACGAGATTAACAACAGCATAAACACCTAGCATTTTCTCTCAGGTTTAAGGTCGTGAATGAAGATGATGATGTTCATTGACGTGAATGAAGATGATGATGTGTTTTCACCCAGAGGGAAGGCAGAATTCCATCTTTTTTTTTTTTTTTTTTTTGGCTGTGCCGCACGGCACGTGGGATCTTAGTTCCCTGACCAGGGGTGGAACCCGTGCCCCCAGCATTGGGAGCGCAGAGTCTTAACCACTGGACCACCAGGGAAGTCCCAAGGCAGAATTCTAAAAGGGCCAGTATAATCTGAGTGCAACCGGGAATGTGATGGGATTTCACTCTCATAATTAGGTAATGTATGTGCAAAGGTGAAGACGTTGCAGATGTAATTAAGGTCTCTAATCAGCTGACTCTGAGTCACTCAAACAGGAATTACCCTGGGTGAGCCTGACCTCATCAGGTGAGCCCTTTAGAAGAGGGTCCAGCCTTCCCTGCGGGGAGAGATTTGAAGCTGCAGAAATTCTCCTACAGGCTTGAAGAAGCAAACAGCCATGGAGTGAAATTCCTATAGAGGGGGCCACATGGCAAGGAGCTGAGTGGTCCCCGGCTGGTAGCCCTCAAGGGTATGGGGACCTCTGCCCTGCGACCACAGGGGACCGAATTTTGCCAACAACCACATGGCTTTGACGGGGCCCCTGATTCTCAGATGGGGTCACAGCCCAGCTGACACCTTGAATACAGTCTGCTGAGACCCTGCGCAGAGATCTCTGCCAACTCCTGACCACAGAAAGTGTGAGATAGTAAACGGATGTGCTTTTAGCCACTATGTTTATTATGAGACACAGATAACGAATACCAAGGCCACGCCCCAGGTGTCCCTGCAGCCTGGAGCCCCACTTTGAAGGACCCACGTTCTGGCCTCCCCGCAGACCTCCATCCTCACCCTCCCACAACCCACCTGCCCATGCTCTCCAGCCTCTACACGTCCATGTGTGAGGCCTTGAAGTTCAGCTTCTGCACCAGGAGTAAAGGTGGGGGCGGGGGGGCCCGGGTGTCAGGACCCCAGGCTTTCAGCCACCCTCCAGCACAGCTGCAGCCCCCGGGGCAGCCTGGGCTTCAGGGCCTCCGTCATGGAGCAGAGAGCAATCTTCTGGGGTGGGCCTGGATCCCTGGGCATGAAGAGCTCTGAGGGGCATCCCTCTCCCCCAGGCACAGTCGCTTGTGGCGCAAGCATGACCCTTGCTTGCCCAGGACTGTGCTCAACAGGCCAGCCGTCTCCGCCGGCCAGAACCAAAATTTCACAATCCCTGTGGCTTCGGGCTGGGTTTGCCCTGTGTCCCAGGAAGGGGAATGCAGGGCAGGGGCGTCTCCAGGAAACGGGGGCCGTCCCTCCGGGAGCACACAGACAGGGTGGGCTCCACGTCTCTGACGGCTCTGGGTGCCCCATCCACAGGGTGACGAGACCTCTCCAGGGACCTCTCAATCTGGGGAGGCCGTGAGGCTAGGGGAGGGCGGGGCTGGGATTCCAGAGAAGTCAGAGGGAGGGAGAAACAGCTCTTGCAACACTGCTATCTCAGGCTCCTCCGGCAGGCTCGCCCCTCGGGGAGGGCAGCGGGAGTGGCAGGTCCCCTCACCAGGACCGGGACAGGCCCAGGATCAGGCCCCCTTCTCCCCTCCACCCCGTGGGGCAGCCCCTGCCTGCATCGCGCATCCCGCCGTGAGCCGGCTGCTACCCAGGCGGCCGGGCAGCCTCCTTGAGGCCAGCAGGCAGGGCCCCGCAGAGCGCGGGCACGGCTGCACACCGCAGGCTTTGCTGTCCAGCAGGCAGGACCCCGCAGAGCGCGGGCACGGCTGCACACCGCAGGCTTTGCTGTCCAGCACGAGCAGACACGCCTGTTCCCAACATGGCCTGGATCCGGGAGCCGAGTGGGGGCATGGGCGGGCCTGGACGTCTGCTTTCCTGGACACAGCCAGAGGGCCCCGCCCGGGACAGGGTGGCAGAGATGGAGAGGCCCCTGGGGACAGCCCTCTGTGTGTGGATGGGTCCTGGCTGGAAGGAGGCCAGGGCCTCCGTGAGCTCAGCTGCTCACCTCGTGGCCTTTCACAGGCCTTGATGTCTCACCCCAGTCCCCAGCCGACAGAGCGAAGGAAGACCCCCAGAGCCACCGCAGCGGGTGCAGGAAACGCACTGCGTGTTCTTTCACCCAACCCGCGATAAATCCTCTCAGCAAATAAGAAGCAGATCCCCTCGACCTGAGAACGGTTTTCTACCATATTTAGTGGAGCCTAAGACGTGTTCCCCGTAAGTTCAAGGATGAGGCCAGGTGGCCTCCGCCACCACTTCTAGTCCATATCGCTTTGAAGGTCCCAGAAAATGTAGCAAACCAAGGAGAAAGAAATAGGCTTAAAGGTTGTTAAAGAAGAAACAAACGGCCATTATTCACCAACGGAAATTGTTTACACAGAAAACCCCAGGCGAGCCTCAGACAGCTTTTAGGATTATTACGAAGCCAAGTTTCCTGGGAGAAGAGGGAACGAAAGTCAGTTTCGTTCTTACAGACATGAGTTAGGAAATGCCATTTGGAAAATCATACAGTTCAGAATCCTTGCCCTATAAGATCCAATGGTTTATTACAAAGTTACTTCATGGATACAGGGTAGTATTGGGACAGGGATAAAGAAATAACTATGGAAAAAACCAAAAGCCTAGAATTGAACTACCCAGCATGTGGACACGGTATAAAGTGTGCAGATCTTCAGGGAGAAGTTAGATATTTGAGTTACCACCTAAGGACACTGAGTTGCCCACCTATGAAATGCTATCCCTACCTCACAGCCTCCTCAAATACCCATTCCTGTCAGATTAAAAACCAAAATATGGAAAGAAGAAATGATGTGAACTTCTTAAAAAAAAAAAAGAATATTTTCATGAGCCAGGCTAAGGAAGAATGTCTCCAGCAAGACACAAAGAGCACAAGAGGAAAACATTGATGTTTGTTTACCATTAAAGTTGTGAACCACTGTGCATGAAAAGACAGCTCAGGAAAAAAAAAGCCACAAGCTTGGAGAAGATGTTTGCAATGCATGTATCCAGAGCAGTGGTAACAATCTGTGTGTGTGTGTGTGTGTGTGTGCGTGCGCGTGATGTGTAATGCACACGTGTATATGCACGTGTATATAATAAATAATATAACTGTATACACATATAACTGTATATAAAGATAGATAATCTCAAAACATCATATATAACCAAACACACACACACAGAGTCATTTTGCATAAAGGGACAAACATAGAAGCAGACAAATTATGGAAGCAGAAAGCAAATGGGCCAATAGCGTTTGCAAAGCCTCAACCAGCAGTCCTGTCAATGAGCTCCAGCCAGTGAGATGCCCGCTCATCCCAGAGCACCGGAAGCACTGGTGAGCCCGCGGACAGGGTAGTGTCCATACGCTGCTGCTGAGATTAGGACAGGCACAGCCATTTCCAAGAGCAGCACGGCGCCTTCATACACAGCAAACCTCACACGGGCCCCAGGGACGCGTAGGATTGCACAGAAGCGGCTTCGTGATGGTGAACGTGGCAGAAGGTAACGGACACAGTTCTTCCCTCCCCTCAGGAGGTGGAGTCTCCTTCCCGCACACTGAATCCTGATTGGTCAGGGGAGTGGCTTCGGCCAGCGGGCATTAGCACGTGGGATGCGAGCAGGGGCTCGAAAAACGCTGTGCACGGGGGCTTGGCTGCAATGACTCGTTCACGCGAGAGAGCTGAGCCTCCTGCAGAGCAAAAGGCCACAAGGAGGAGGACCCAGGTACCCTCATCGATCGCTATCCCCGTGAGCAGGGCCGTCCCAGGTGATGCGATCACGCAGCCGCCCGCTGGCCACCGGGGCATGAGAGAGCTCAGCGGCCACCAGCCAGGCCGGCCCAGTCAGAGCTGCTCGGTGGCTCAGGGACGCCTGAGCTACATAAAAGCGTCATTGTATAGACCCACTAAGTGTTGAGATGGCTTGTTGCCTTGCATCTGTCAGCAAGAGTTGACAGATACAATGAAAAACTGAAGACTTCATCGACATCCAATGGGAGAATTGAGTGCATCCTGATCTGTGCAGTGAGATGCCATCCAGTAGTGAAAGTGAAGGAATTAGGGCCATTATTAGATGAATCTCATAAATACTGATTAAACGAGAACAGATTACACACGCTGCACACGGCCTGACACCACCGATATGACGTTTGTTATCTTGAAACGCTGGTTCCGGTGGCGCAGATCCTCCCGTCCCGGCCAGTCTCCGGGGTTATGTCCTGCAGTCCAGAGCCTGTCCCTGCCCCGACGGCACCCCTCTCGCCCCCTCTCTCTGCCCCATCTTGACTCGGAAGCACTTGACATGGAGCGGGCTTTGTTTTTAATCCCAGAAGGGCTTGGCTTGGATGGTTCGGAGCAAAGGCTAAAGGGATGAAAACAGTTTTACAATTATGAGCCTAGATTAACAGATGGGAAAAGGTACCCCAAAAAGCAGTTCCCTACTAACTTTGGATTAGGGCCCCACAGACCGATCAGAGCGACCGAAAGCCAGAACACTGACAACAGCAAACGCTGGCGAGAACGCGGAGCAGCAGGAGCTCTCGCTCGCCGCTGGTGGGAACGCAGGACGGTGCAGCCACGTCGGAAGGCAGCGCGGCAGTCCCTTCCAAAACTAAACGTACTCTTAAAAACAGGCATAATCAGTTCATAGCGATTATCCTTAGTGACTGAAAGGGGCTCAAGGAAACCTCTGGGGTGCTGGTATTGTCAGGGGTTTTGATAAGGCTGCTTATACGAATGTGTTTGTGAAAATTCATCAAACTGCCTTGCTCACGATGTGTACACTTTTATGTATGAATGTTACAATTCATAATAACTAAAGTGTAAAAAAAAAAAGTAAATGTTAGACTTGATTGGACTATTCACAAGCCCAGTTTTAAAAAATAAAACGAAACAGGGCTTCCCTGGTGGCGCAGTGGTTGGGAGTCCGCCTGCCGATGCAGGGGACACGGGTTCGTGCCCCGGTCCGGGAAGATCCCACGTGCTGTGGAGCGGCTGCGCCCGTGAGCCATGGCCACTGAGCCTGCGCGTCCGGAGCCTGTGCTCCGCAACGGGAGAGGCCACAACAGTGAGAGGCCCGCGTACCACAAAAAGAAAAAAAAAAAAAAAGAAACATACTCTTACTATTTGCTCCAGCAATCAAATGGTATTTACTCAAAGGAGCTGAAATCTTATATCCCCACAAAACCTGCAGACACGTGTTTATAGTAGCTTTATTCGTAATCGGCAACACTTGGAAGCCACCAAGATGTCCTTCAGTAGGTGATGGATAGATAACTAGCTGCCATCCAGGGCTAAAAAGGGATGAGCTATCAAGCCACTAAAAAACATAGTGGTGTTGGTGGGGGACCTTAAATGCATATGTCTAAGTGACAGAAGCCCATCTGAAAAGGCTACGGACTGTGTGATTCCAACTATAGGACATCTGGAAAAGGCAAAAACTGTAGAAACAGGAAAAAGTCCAGTGGTTGCCCAGGGTGGTGGGTGGAGGGATGGAGAGGTGGTGCATAGGAAATTTTTAGGGCAATAGAACCACTCTGTGTGACTCTGTAAGGATGGACACATGTCATGATACATTTGTCCAAACCTATAGAGAGCACAGCACCAAGAGTGAACTCCGACGTAAACTGTGGCCTTTGGACGATGACGATGTATCACTGTAACTCAGTGACTGTGACAAAGGGACCACCCTGGCGGGGATGCTGACGGTGGAGAGGCTGAACATTCTGTGGGGAGGAGGTATATGGGAACTCTCTGTGCCTTCCCCTCAATTTTTCCGTGAACCTAAAACTGCCCTTAAAAATAAAGTCTTTTTAAAAAAAATCGGTCAAGGGTCCACTGAAGACAGACGGTGCGGCGGAGGTGCTGTGAATCAGAAGAGGCTGACGGCTCCGATAAACGCCCCACGCCCTGCCCTCTGGAAACTGAAACCCATCAAACTCTCTTAGGCGAACTGGAGCAGGGGGGAGAGAGGAAGTTGGTCCAATGTGGCTCCCCGCGGTGCAGCGGCCGTGTCTGGGGTGATAGCCAGTCAGAGGGACCCGGAACCCAGTTCGGGGGCCAGGAAGAGCCGAGGGGTGTGAATGGAGTGGGGGGCTCATGTCGGGTGACCTGGGCAGGACCGTGGCCGCCAGCAGGGTGACATCCAGGACTGGGGTGTGGGTCTCCTCGGCAGCTGGGGTCCTCCCTGACGGCAGAGTCGTCTAATAGCCCCCGAGAACTGAGGGGAAGGGGGCAATGCCTCTCCAGGTGGCTGAGTTCAGATCCTAAGGCTGCCACGTTTAAAGCCGAGAGTGACACGGTCACGGGAATGGAGCGAGCATGGCCACTGCCCTGAGCTTCTCGTTCATTGGTTCAAGGTGGGGACCTGGCAACAGAATTGGTTAAAGCTGGGACTTCCCTGGCGATCCTGGTTCAGACTCTGCGCTTCCACTGCAGGGGGCCCAGGTTCAATCCCTGGTTGGGGAACTAAGATCCCGCATGTCACGTGCTGTGCAGCCCAAAAAAAAAAAAAAAAAATTGGTTAAAGCTCCCTGATGACTCTGAGAGCAGCCTGAGAGAGAACCTTGATCTTTTCAGCGCTCAGGGCCATGACTCTCACGTGGTGGGGTCTGCCCTCCCCGTACCCACACCTGCCAGCTTTGCCAGGGCCCATAGGTGACTTGGGAGTGCTCCAAGTGTTGGTTCAAAGCAAGCCCTTCTCCTCTGCAGGCTTCCAGTGCAGGGTGGGCCCTTCTGGAAAAATGCAGGTGGCGGGGCAGGGGCTCAAGGGAAACACACCAGGTGCACACAGGGATCTGGGCTGGTAGCCAGTCCTTCCTTTTAACTTTTCACTCGTTTATTCAGGCATAAGAACCCATTCGTTTCCTGTGGCAGCTGTAACCAATGTCCACAAACTGGCTGGGTTAGAACAACAGAATTGTACGCTCTCAGTTCTGGAGGCCAGAAGTTTGAAATCCAGGGTCCGCAGGGCCCCCTCCAAAGGCTGCAGGGCGGAATGGCTCCTCGCCTGTTCCAGCGCCGCTGCTTGCTGGCCTTCCTTGTCTGCGGCCGCGTCACGCCACAGCCCCTTCAAGGGCAGCATCCTCACGTGACCCTGCTCCATCTTCACATCACCATTGGTCTACCTCCCTCCCGTAAGGACACTTGTGAGTGCGTGCAGGATCACCCAGATAAGCCGAGAGAACGCCCCATCTCAGGGTCCTCAAGGTAACCACATGTGCCATGTAAGGTCCCAGAGCCCAAGGTTAGGGAGTGAGCATTTTAGAGAGCGCCATCCTGCTGCCCACAGCCACCTAAGGCAACTCAAACCCTGTAGGTGGACTTACAGAGCCAGGTGAGGGAGATGGGATGCGGGCGCAGTTTTCAACAGACCCTTGTCTGTGTGCAGCCCCCTGCCAAGCGCCAGAGAGAAGTGGGCAGGGGCGGTGGTCCCCTCCACACCAGCAGCCTGGGACAGGCAGGCTGAGTGCCCCAGAGGGAGGGAAAGGGGGTGGCCTGGAGCCTGGGAAAGCAGATCCTGTGTGGGCACCACTGGCTCTGCAGGAACACAGGCGGGGGCTGGCACGTTCCTCCAGGAAAGTGGAAGCCCTCCGGCTGCTGTGTGTGAGTCCCTTGTGCCCTTGAGGGCTGCTGTGTGCTGGGGCTGGGGTCTGGATCCTGAGATCTGGGTTTCTTTTCCTTTGAGAGATATGTGTGTGTGTGTGTGTGTGTGTGTGTGTGAGAGAGAGAGAGAGAGAGAGAGAGAGAGTGGTGGGGGGAAGGAGGAAGGAGAGGAATCAGGGGGAGGGAGAGAATGCAGCCGAACGGTGTTCCCACCCAGGTCTGCCCGGCTCCATCGCCTTGCTTGAGGGCACTGACCTTGTCTCTAATTCAGGAAGCGGCAACCCCCAGAAATGCCTGCCCACGTGGACAGACAGACCTCGGAACGGAGCTGTCAGGGGCACTGGCACTCCTGACAATCGCACCGGGCCTATGAGGGACCATGTGGGACCTGTCCAAGGCATAGCCCAGAGCTCAGAGCTACCTACACCTGTGATCAGCTTAACCCCCTTGGAGTCTTGGTTTCCTCATCTGTAAAATGGGGGTAATGATGTCGATTTCAGGGGTTACTGCAAGGATCATGTGAGGGTGTGTTTGTAAAGTACAAACTCTCAATAAATGGCCCTGTTCTTATCTTTTTCTGGGAGAAGCATGTCAGGGATGACCCACAGGCACTGGGCCATAATCCACCCATCACACCTCCTTTGCACATGCGTGCTCCCTCCTCTACCCAGTGGGCTCCTACTCGCCCTTCAGGACCCACTATGAATGGCCCCTTCCGTAAAGCCTTTCCCGGCTGCAGGGCTTCCTCGCCAGGACACCACTTTGTTCTCTACACCTCACTGTGCAGCAGTCTTCACACTAGACTGTCACCGCCGGCTTGCCCGCCGGGGTCCTGCTCACCATGGGGCCTGGGGTGGGTCCATCCACCGTCTGTGCCACTCCCAGCACTGGGCTGGTTCCCAGGAGGCTTAGCACAGGAAGGCACGGGCCTGAGACCTCCTGACTGAAGGCGGGTCCGGGAGGAGTAAGCCTCCCGTGAAGATGGTCAGGAAGCAGACGGAAGTGTCCCCAGGGGTTGGGGTTTGAGGGAGCCTCTCAGCCTCCCTGGACACGGCAGCAGGTTTGCCTTGCGTGGCTGAGAAAGGGCTTTGAACCCACGTGGAGGGAGACTCGGAGAATTTCTGCACAGAACAGAATGTTCTTTTCTCTTCTCAGAAATCCCTTAAGCGCCTCTTTCCCAGGCCGTGTTTTTCACCATGAGTTATTGTCGTATATATTTTCCACCGAAGGACGGGCCAGGCAGATCGTTGTTGGATCTCCTGCTGCAGAGACTTTGCCAGGCTACTTCTGTGAATTGCGTGTTTAACGAATGCACGTGTGGGAGTTTCTGTTCTGAACTACACGTGTCCTGTGTCCTGCACGACAAATGCACGTGTCCTGGCTGGATGGTTGGAGCCGTGGCTTTTTCAGGATGAAGCACCTGCAGGGACCGTATGACCCCAGCCCCTTCTGGAAGCTGAGGCCCAAGGAGGCGACGTGAGCTGGCAAGGACAGAACCCAGACCCAGCCTGTGGTTCCCAGCTCCCCCCGACCTGCACCCTGGGTGGCATGTCCTGGTAACCCTGGGGTGGTTAGCACATGGGGGTGGGCTTACCCTTATGGGAAGTGGGCTGGAGCTGGAGCCTGGATGGTGTCCAGTAGGGGCTGTGAATGTCACAGATCTCCCCTCATCACCTGTGTCAGTTTCAACGCTTTCCTTGTCCCCTTAATGGTTTATTTATTTAACTGTTGCATGAGGGCCCTTGGCCTACAGCTGGGGCAATAAAATGGCACCGCGATTCAGGGTAAAAAAATCATGCCAAGTATTATTTCCCTATTGGTCAGGCTTAAAATGTAGCTATAATCTCAAGGAGGCTGGGAAGGCCCTGAGGACAGGTAGTGGGTTGAATAGCATCCCCCAAACTCAGGTCCACACGGAACCTCAGAACGTGACCGTGTTTGCAGCGCGGGTTTTTGCAGGTGTAATTAGTTAAGGACCTGGAGATGAGCTCATGATGCAGATGGGCCCTACATCCAAAGACCAGTCCTTAGAAGAGAGAGAAGAGGTGGTGACAGATGTGGAGGCTGGGGTGACGTGGCCACAGCCCAGGAACTTCTGGAGCCTGCAGGAGCTGGAAGAGGCAGGAAGGATCCTCCCCTGGAGGCTTAGGAGGGAGCGGCCCTGCCAGGACCTCGATTCAGACTCCTGGCCTCCAGAACTGCAAAAGCAAACAAGTTCTAAGCCCCCAGTTCGTGAGAGTTTGTCTTGGCAAACAGTGAGGGCAAGAGCTGTGTCCAGTCTACCTGGACTCTCGGGGCCAGTGAGCCCCGCCCTGGCTTCAGTAGCGGACAACTAGGGCTGGTCGCCACCTGCTGCTTGACCTGGTGGGGTGATACGGGAGTGTTGTCTGTGGAAATCCATGCAGCTGTCCACCACCTAGGCCCTGTGCCCTTGGCCGCGGCGCGATGCTGCACTTCAGTGAGAAGACGTAAAATTGCTTCTCACTTCCCTGCAACCCACACGTTCCTCCTTGTCACACACGGGCCCTTCCCTCTTCTGAGCCTCGGTTTGAACACCAGCCACACGGGAAGAGAAACAACGGCCCCCCGCCCCGGGGTGTGGGAGACCAGAAGTCTGAACTCCAAGTTCAGCGAGTGGTGATTGGAACTCGGGGGGGGGGGGTGTTTGTCGACTGCCTCTCGTGGGCGCCCCCAAGCTCCGACAGCCTCTGACTCAAAGCCCAGCCTCCCCTACTCCCGTGGGGGCTCTTTCAGTCCAGGGACATCCAGCCCGGTGTCCCCTGCAGAGAATCACAACCTCCTGCAGCTGGCGGGACCTGGGGAGGGCACTCTGGCCTAACCTCAGGTTGGAGAGACGCCTGCCAGCTGTGGGCCGGGGGACCAGCCGCTCCCCTCTTGGGCCCCGGGTTCTCATCTATAACATGGTGATGGGAGAAGGGGTGAACATGTTTCAGAGCGACAGGAAGCGGGCGGACTCCACACAGTGTACCTGAGAGACCTGGGTCCCATCAGTGAGGTGAGGGGTTCACGGAGCCCCTGCCGGGTGGGTACTGGGTCTGGGGTCCCCTTGGGGCCGCTGGGAGGAACGATGCAGCTCACGCTGGGGGTAGAGGCAGATGCTCCTTCCTCTTGCCATCAGATGAGGCAGACAGAAAGCAGGAAGTGCGTGCAGAGAAGGGGCTGGACACTCGCCTGGGGACTGGGGAGGGTTCCACAAAGGGGAAGCATTCAGGGGCCTGACTCTGTGCGACAGCCAACGTCTCCAGCTCTCAGTGTTGTCTGTGTGTCCCCAGGATGCCACGTGTGGATGGGTGAGTGCGCGGGAGGCAGCAGCACGTAGAGGGGCGTCCAGGGCAATTCCAGGAAGAGCCACGCCAGGGCCAGGGCCAGGCCCTGGGACCAGCAGCTGCAGGGTGTGGCCGAGGGCAGGGCTGCAGGGAGGGCCCAGGAAGCAGCCGCCAGGTGGAAGGGTTTGGAAGTGAGCAGCTGTCGGCCGACCCCAGGCATCGTCCCTGAGCACAGGCGGCTCTCCTGCCTTCCGTGCTGGACACCCTCCCCGTCACCTTCCGAGGACACTCCTCAGGCAGCAGGAGCTGGGCTGCAGGGGTACCGCGCGCAGCAAATATTCTTTCAGAGATAAGACTCCAGGATGGCCAAGGTGCACCAAGATGGGCCCTCCTGCTGGAGGAGGGATGAACCAGTAGAACCTTTCTAGAAAGCAAGTTGGCTCTCAGTGCTAAGTCTTAAAGGAGTTTATATCCGTGACCCCGTGACTACTCCTACAGGACTTCCCCCTAAAGACACCATCACGATGCCTGCAAACATTCACGCCCGGGACATTCACCCCGGCGTCATCAGTGGCAGCGCACCGTGCGAGGAGGCGGGGTTGACTGAACAGATGACGGCACCCACCCGGTGACACGTGGCCACCTAAAGCACACTTTTGAGAAGGTTTAACGAAGGGGGAAGTGGTCGCTCTGTGACGTGAGTCGATAAACGTTACGCACAGCCATGGTGGGAGCGTCCACTACGCACACCCCGCTCTTCACTGACCCGGCTTCCCCAGCGCCCCTTCGTCTTCCCTGTATCCACCTTGTGTCTGGGGGAGAAGAGCCCTTCAGTGCTGCCAGCTGGCTTCCAGCTGGGCTCAGCTCCCGGGAGAGTGGGGAAGGGACAGGGATCCCCAGATCTCTCCCAGCTGTGGCCAGGGGACCCCAGAGCTTGGGAACCCCCCCTTCCTCTGCCCCCAGGGGTGGAGGTGGCTTCGTGCACTGTTGCAGCTTTTCTGTGCCTCCATTGCTGTCCCGTGACCAGTGCCTGTTTTTGTTTGTGTGTGCGTGTGTGTGTGTCTGTGCCACTTTATCACATATATAGATTCACGCAACCACCCTGCAGGCGCGACACAGCTGATCCTCCCCCACGGCCATCTCCCTACGTCACACCCTCCCCACCGTCCCTAAACCCCTGCATCCACGAATCTGTTCTTCGTCTCTGTGATTTTGTCCTTCCAAGTTTACATAAGTGGATCACACAGTATGTGAAGTGTGACACTGACCTTTCCCCTCCCCATGATGTCCTGGAGGCCGCCCAAGTTGTTGTGTTTATCAGTGGGTTCCTCCTTTGCGTTGGGAGTGGCGTCCACGGTGCGGATGGGATGGACGGACACACACGGTTGACTTAACCGTTCATGTAAGTCATCGCTTTGGGCCGCTACCCAGAAGCCGCTCTGAAGGATTGGGTGCAGGTTTTCTGTGAACGCGAGTCTTCGTTTCTCTGGGATGAACACCCAGGAATGCGATAGCTGAGTCCTACGTATAGGTTTAGTTTAGGTTTCTTTTTTTTTTTAAGAAACTGTCGGATTATTTTCCAGAGTGGCCGCACCACTTTACACGTCCCGACAAGATTTTGAGCGAGGTGCACGCCTCGGAGAAGAGCACAAACGATTGCTATCTCTGGTTGCCATCGTCAAGTATAATGTTTACTCCTTATGCGTATGTTTCTGTATCTTCCAAATTTTATGAAAGACACACGTCTTTTGTAATATACATTTGGTCATCAGAAAAAAGTACATTCTGTGAAAATTACTGGATAAAATGAGAAATTTTTCATGAAACCCTGTTTTTTAAAATGAAGATACTACGAAGTCTGTCAGTAAGATCTAAACTACATAACAAACTCACACACACATACACGCCCCAAGACTCAAGGCCAGAGGACAACACCCCGCCTGTCAGCCAGGGTCCCCCCTGACTGCTGGGGTTGGAGTCAGTATTCATTTCCTGGACCTGTCATAACAAAGTACCTTAAATGTGGTGACTTAAAAAGATAGAAATTGATTCTCTTACTGCCCCAGAGGCCAGAAGTCCAAATAAAGGAGTCTACAGGGCGGGGCTCCGTCCAGAGGCTCTCGGAAGGTGTCCGCCCCCTCCATCTTGTGTGGGTTCCAGGTGTTCCTGGCTTGTGGCCCCATCACTCCAATCTCTGCCTCCCTCTGTGTGGACCTCTCTTCCTCCTTCTCTGTGTGTGTGTTTCTTACAAAGACACTCGTCACTGGATTTAGGGCCCTCCCAGATAACCCAGGGTGAGCTCATCTCAAGACCCTTAGCTCAATTACATCTGTGAAGACACTATTTCCTTTTTTTTCCTTTTTTTTTTTGACTTATTTTTTGGCCATATCAAGTGGCATGCGGGATCTTAGTTCCCCGACCAGGGGTCAAACCTGCGCCCCCTGCATTGGAAGTGCAGAGTCTTAACCACTGGACCACCAGGGAAGTCCCGAGCCTATCTCCAAATAAGGAAGTTCACAGTCACAGGGTCTGTTGTTTTTTTTCTTTTTAATTTTTATTTTATATTGGAGTAGAGTTGATTAACAATGTTGTGTTAGTTTCAGGTGTACAGCAAAGTGATTCAGTTATACATACACACGTATCTACTCTTTTTCAAATGCTTCTCCCATTTAGGTTATTACAGAATATTGAGCAGAGTTCCCTGTGCTCTACAGTAGGGCCTCGCTGGTTATCTACTTTATATATAGTAGTGTGTGTATGTCAATCCCAAACTCAATTATTCCTACTGGTCTGGGGGTTAAGACTTGGCTATACCTTTTTCAGGGCCACCATCCAACCTACTATGATGGGGTAGCTTTAAAAACTGTCTGCCCTGGTGGCACAGCGGTTAAGAATCCGCCTGCCCATGCAGGGGACACGGGTTCCATCCCTGGTCCGGCGGGATCCCACGTGCCTTGGAGCAACTAAGCGCATGTGTCACAGCTACTGAGCCCGTGTGCCACAGCTGCTGAGCCTGCACTCTAGAGCCCACGAGCCACAACTACTGAAGCCCTTGCGCCTAGAGCCCCTGCTCGGCAACAAGAGAAACCACTGCCATGAGAAGCCCGCGCACCACAACCAAGAGTAGCCCCCTCTCGCCGCAACTAGAGAAAGCCCGCGCACAGCAATGAAGACTCAACGCAGCCAAACATACATATGTACGTATATCAGTAAATACATTTTTAAAAACACTTAAAAAAACGGTCTGCCTATTCTTTCCTACTTTCTAAATGATCCACGAGAATATTCTATTATTAGAAGCACCAGTAGGAATCACAATACTATAAGAAATGAGCTGCACAATAACAGTTACTTTTCCCAACTTGAGAGAGAGACAGAAACAGAGAGACAGTTGAGAAGGATGGATAACAGAGGGCCAGACCCTCCCGGGTGTGCAGACATGCCCGCCCCCCACCACCCCCGGCCCTCCCCGCCCATGGCAGAGGGCTGGACACTGCCTGAGTGAGTGGCTGTGTCGGTGTGCCCGGTGTGCAGGCACAGAGCGGGGGGCCCGTGGCCCGAGAGGATGGGGACATGGCGGGGGAGATGCAGGCTGTCGGGGAGCAGCAGATGGAAGGCCGTGAGCGTGTTTACTGAGCGCTGTCCGGGCAGCACTTTGGGGAGGTCACCCTTGACCCCACTGGGGCAGGTCAGCATGGTCACCCCCGCTTTACAGGTGAGGACACAGCATCTCAGACAGTTGGGTCGTTGCTCACAGCTGAGAGCTGGGGAGTGGCAGAGCTGCGACCTGCACAGGGCACGTGGTCTCAAGGACAATTTCCAATGCAGACTCTGGCCAAATGCAGACTGGAAACTTGTCCCTTGGCCTGTCCCGGCGGTGTACGCGGCGGTGCTCAATAAATGCTCCTGGACCTACCTCCTCGAGGGCAGGGCTCATGTCTATTTTGTTCCTGCGCAGCCAGCGACCGGCCCGCGGGGGAGGGACCCCTTGGGGGGGTGGCCGAAGGGGCAGGAGCTGCAGGGCTCTGAGCCGCGAGTCCACGTCCCCACTGTGCCGCTCACGTGCGCTCTGATTTGGGCGTAGTTCGTGCCCTCCCTGGGCCTCGGTTTCCCCACTTGTACACTCCGGGTGGGTGCTTTCTGAGACCCTGCCAATCTCTGCTCTTCTGGTCTGTGGTAGCAAAGGGAAAAGCAAGTTTCTGTCCCCGGGAAACTGACCAGCGCTGCGCTCTCAGCACCCTGGCCCCTGCCCAGATCCCGCTGGAGGCCATGGGCCTCCCCCCTCCGGAATGAGTCCCAGGACAGGAAGTCTGGGAAGAACTCTCTTCCTGGCCCTGGGAATGCACCTCGGGGACCAGGACTGTCTGCTGGGCGGGACAGTGGCTAGAGTGCAGACGCCGACACACACCCAGGCAGAGCATGCCCACACACACCACACCCAGCACACACACCCTGCACACGCACACACACGTACACACATATGCACGCGTGAGCACACGTAGGTGGGCCCCTGCACACCCAAAGCAATACACACACCGCATCAACACATACACACACGTGCGCGCACACACGCATCTCTATGAAACAACTATTAAAAGTTATACCCTCCATACGCGTCAATGGAGAGAAGGCAGTAAGTCAGAAAGAGAAAAATAAATATCGTATGTTCACGCATATATGTGGAATCTAGAAAAATGGTACAGATGAACCGGTTTGCAGCGCAGAAATAGAGACACAGATGTAGAGAACAAACGTATGGACGCCAAGGGGGGAAAGCGGGGCTGTGGGGTATCGGGGGGTGAATTGGGGGATTCGGATTGACATGGATACACTAACTAATGTGTATAAAGTATGTAACTAATGAGAACCCGCTGTAGAGCACAGGGAACTCACTTCACTTCGCTGTACAGTAGAAACTACCACAACATGGTAAAACAACTATACCCCAATTTAAAAAAAAAAAAAAATCACCAGGGTCCCTCCACCGTGGTGCACATGTCAGAGAACTTCCTTCCAGACTTTGATAGAAAGATGTGTAGGCATACATCCTGTCTAAGTTTAACCAAAATGGCATCATAGGGCCCCTCTGGGGTGTGACCCCTTTTGTCACCCTAGGAGGTAAAGTGACACTTTCCACTTGCTCTGAGTGGAAGCCTGCATACCAGTGCCGTGCCCCATGACACAGCATCCCTCAGACCCCCTGCCACGTGGCGTTAAGTCACACCTGGTTTTCAGTGTCATAAACAGCGCCCTGGGACGTATCACAGCTCAGAATTTGTGCAAAGCCTTAACTGTTCAGCTCCTCGGGATACATTCCTAGGAGCCTGCTGTGAGCAGCATTTCGCCTGTACAAGAATCCGTCCCTGTCCATCCGTCTGTCCAGGTGTCCCCGTCCCCCAAAGGCACCCTGCGCGGGTTCGGAACACAGAGGGCACTCCCAGATGAAGCGGGCGCTCCGCTCGGAGGGAAAGCAGTGTGGGCAGCGGCCTGGGGGTGAGTACTGCCAGCAGGAATCTCCCCAGGTGGCGCAGAGGTGACAGACGTGGGATGGCGGGGGCTGACTCCGTCACAGCGTGAGGCCCTTTATTGCCAGTAAACGAGGCTTGGTAAAATAGCTATAACATAAAACTCACCTTTTAGATCATTTCTAGGTGTACAGTCCGTAGCATTAAGCAATGCAACCATCTGCAGACAGATGTGTCACTGCAGGGAGCCTGGCCAAGCTGGGAGGCAGAGAACTGGGGGCTGCAGGGCCCCAGGAGAGGGAGAGGAGGGGCCTGAGCTACACCCCGTGGAGGCCCTGGAGCCCAGTCCACGCACTGGAGCGCCAGGCCCGGAGCAGGGGAGGGGGAAGGGGTGCGGGCAGGGGGCATGCCTCGGAGGTGAGGTCACCCAGGACAGCTGGGCCAGAGTAGGAGCCCAAGTGCTGTGTCTGCACAAAGTCAGGGAGGGCTGGGGGGTGACGGGAGCTGGCCTAGCGCTGGGGCCTAGCGCTGGGGCCTCACAGGGGACGGGGAAGCTCCCGGCCCAGCCTTCAGGGAAATTATAGGGGCCCCCGGCCGCGCGCAGGATGGGAGCAGCCTGGCAGGCTTTGCACGGACCGTATCCACACAGGGTGCTAAGGGTGAAGGGGCATCGTGTCTGCAGCTCAAAGTGCCACAAAAGTGCCGAGCTCAGTGCTGGACCCCACTGGGACGCAGCCTGGATGGGCACGATCCCCGCTCAGCCCTGCCTCGCCCCTCCGGGCCGCACAGCGGCCAACGCCACCCTTCAAGGACACACCTCAGCTCACCCTCCAGCCCCTGCCCCCCAGGAGCCCTGATTGGAATCTTCGGCCAGAGCCCACCTCTCCATCCCTGCCCACACTCTGGCCACAGAGAGCCTCCTTCAGGCTCCTCCAGGCGGTGGGACATTCCGGCTATGCTGAGTGCTGCCCGGTGGGAACGTCCGTGCCACCATCAGTGCCCTCTGGCTGGACCTGGGAGGCAGGAACTGTGTCCAGTCCCGGGCAGCACAGCGCTGGCCATGGGCACTCTGCCCAGAGTCTGGACCCTGGGAAGGAGCGGGCGTCCCCGTGCTGTAAGCGGCACCTCCGTCTCTCTGCACCTCGACTCCCTCACCAGACACACTTACAGCCAACAACCACCTGGCGGGTCACAGGCAGAGCATCGCCAGGTGGGAAGGCAGGTGTGTACGGTGGGGCAGGGCGGTGTCCCTGCCTGTCTGCCCAGCTGGGGAGGAGACACGCTGCAGACAGTGACACGAGCCTGCCACGGGGAGGGCGAAGAGGCTGCCTGGGTCCCAGTGCCGGGGTCAGCACCTCTGTCCCACCCCGGTAAGCTGCAAGCCTCAAGGGCAGCGCCGCTAATGAGCCAGCATCCCCAGGGTGCTGCCGAAATGCTGCGGGTTCTTCCTGGGTTCAGATGTCAACTCTGCCCCTTTCTGGGCTGGGTTCCCAGCCTCACCTCAGGCTGGACACTCAGACGGTCTGCCCTCTCACCTCAGCCTGCCTTTGGCCGGGTTCCCCAGAAGCAGACCTGAGCCTTTGCTCACTGTGTTGTGGATATGCAGGGGGTGCCCTGTGCTTAGGACACGTGCGCCGAGAAATTGAAGGTAAAGAGATTTCATGTCTGCCACTCGCCCTCAAATATTCCAGGAGAAAACCTGTGCGAGAGACAGAGACAGAGAGATAGAGAGAGACAGAGGTAGAGAGACAAAGAGAGATAGAGACGGAGAGCGAAGAGGAGAGAACAGGCTTCGCGAGGACTTCTTGAGGAATGGACACTAAGATCAGAGCCGCCCAAGGAAGGGAGAGGAAAATCCCCAGGACGGTGACTGACTCCAGAAAACGGGAAAGGTCAGGCCTGGTCGTCTCCAGGGGGTCTGGGACTCAGAATCGTTGCAGAGGGGCACGTGAGCAGGACAGGTGATGGACAAAGTGCTACATATCAGAGTGGGGGAGGGGAGAGGGTGTCAAGACCGCTCAGTGGGGAGAGTATAGTCTTTTAATCAAATGGTGCTGGGACCACGGCATCCCACATGCACATGAATGAAGTTGGGTCCCTACCTCACACCACATATGAAAATTAACTCAAGATGGATCATAGCCCTAAATGGAAGAGCCAAAGCTATAAAACTCTTAGAGGAAAATGCAGGAATAAATCGTTGTGACCTTGGGTTACAAAGGCTTCTTAGATATGTCACCAAAAGCACAAGCAACAAAAGAGAAAATAGACAAATTGGACTCATGTTAAAATTAAATTCTTGTGCTTCGAAGGATACCAGTGAAAAGACAACTCACAGAATGGGAGAAAATATTTGCAAGTTATATATTTCATAAAGGGATTTTATCCAGAATATATAAAGAGCTCTTATAACTCAATAATAAAAAGGCATGTAACCCAGTTTAAAGATGGGCAAATAATCTGAATAGACATTTCTCCAAAGAAAATATTCAAATGGCCAATAAGCACACGAAGAGATGCTCACCATTAGGGGGATGCAAATCCAAACCGCAAGGGGATACCACCTCATACCTAGTACGATAACTATGTTAATTTTTTAAAAGACAGAAAATAAAAGGTATTGGCAAGGATGTGGAGAAATCAGAGCCTCACTGCTGATGGGAACGTGAAATGGTGCAGTCATTTTAGAAAACAGTTTCTCAAATGGTTAAACATAGAATTACCATATGACTCAGCAATTCCGCTCCTAGGTATGTACCCAAGAGAACTGTAAACTTATGGCCACACAAATTTACATATGAATGTTCACAGTGTTTTCCATAATGGAAACAACCCAAACATCCATTAATGGATAACAATGGATTACAAATGGAAATGCAGTATGTGGTATATCCACACAATGGAACATTACTCAGTCATGAAAAGGAATCAAGTACCGATACATGCAACAACATGGTTGAACCTTGAAAACGTGATGGTCAGTGAAAGAAGACAGTCACAACAGGACCACGTGTCGTATGATTCCATTTATATGAAATGTCCAGTACAGGCAAATCCCTAGAGACAGAAAATAGATGAGCAGTTACCAGGGCCTGGGTGAAGGGGAAATGGAGAGTGACAGCTGACGGGTACAGGGTTTCTTTTTAGGGTGATGGAAGTGTTCTCAAATTAATTGTAGCGATGGTTGTACACACTTGTGAATATATTGAAAAACCACTGAATCGTACTCTATAAAAGGGTGAATTGTACGGCATGTGAATTATATCCCGATGAAGTTGTTATATTTGTTTTAAAACCAAGGAGGGGGGAATTCTATGGCAGTCCAGTGGTTAGGACTCAGTGCTTTCACTGCCGTGGCCCAGGTTCAGTCCCTGGTCGGGGAACTAAGATCCCACAAGCCCCACGGCACAGCCAGAATAAATAGATAAATAAAATAAAACCATTGTTAGAAACTGAGATTTCGGAGGTGGAGCAGTTTCTGGTGATATAAGAGCTGGGACCAAGGAGGGCTGGAGGCGGAATTCCCTGCGGTGAGGAGCCCTGGGAACAGGTCACTGGATGCGCTGCCACACAGTCACTCGGTGGGGATGGGGACAGACGTCCGGGGTTTGGGAGAGAGGGGAGGGGTGGGCTCGGGCCCAGGGAGTGGATGAGAGTCAAAGAGATGATGGGCAGGTGAGGGGCATGTGTTTAGGCTGGAAACCATCATCCACAGGGCTGGGAGTTGTGGGGTACGTTTAGTCCTGAGGTACTTAGAGGAGGCGGTACCCAGGCTGAGAGGTGGGGACAGGGGCCCTGGTTCTTTGCCGCCTGTTCAGCTGGTTACCTGGTGGCAGCTGAGAGCGATGTAGGGTGAGGGTGAGAGCCAAGTGTGCCCTTTTTTTTTTTAATAAATCTACTTATTTTTATTTTTGTTTATTTTTGGCTGCGTTGGGTCTTCGTTGCTGCATGCGGGCTTTCTCTAGTTGCGGCGAGCGGGGGCTACTCTTTGTCGCGGTGCATGGGCTTCTCATTGCGGTGGCTTGTCTTATCATGGAGCACGGGCTCTAGGCACACGGGCTTCAGTAGTCGTGGCGCGTGGGTTCAGTAGTCGTGGCTCACAGGCTCTAGAGCGCAGGCTCAGTAGTTGTGGCGCACGGGCTTCGTTGCTCCACAGCATGTGGGATCTTCCCGGACCAGGGATTGAACCCATGTCCCCTGCATTGGCAGGCGGATTCTTAACCACTGCACCACCAGGGAAGCTCAGTGTGCCCATTTTAAGGAGGAGGAAACTGAGGGTCAGAGAGACGAAAGAGCACTGACACCGTCACACAGCAGGACGTGGCAGAGCCTAGAACTTGAGCTTGGAGCCCCCTGCATCCAGGAGCTGGCTCACGGCTATACCATGCACTGCCTCCCAAAGTGCCAGGCGTAGGCCATGCCCAGGCCTCCTGCAGGGACACTCAGAGCCAGCTAGTGCTGCTCCCCTGACATGTGCGGTCCAGAGAGTGCCAGTGGACTTGCCGGGCTGGCTGTGCGTGGTGGCGTCCACAGGGTGGGGAGTCCCACGGCCTCCCTGGTTCTGGATGTCCAGTGTGGCCAGGCTCTGGGCTCCAGCACACATGCAGTGCCTGGGGACTGCCTAGGGGCAGAGGAGGGCATGGGCTCTGGAGTCAGACAGACCCAAGTTCAAATCCTAGCCCTGGGTGAGACTCGGCGATCTCTTGGCCTCAGGTCCTCACCTGCAGAAAGGGAACCTTGTCATGGGGGCGCAAAAGAGACAGTGCCCAGCAGTGGCAGGCACCCTGTAAGTGACAGGCGCACGACCCCCGCCACTTGGCTGACCTCCCCTCTTGAATCTCTGTTTATTGTCAGGGTGTGGCTGGGCACAGCCCCTGTACGACAGTCTAAGCTGCAGGGAACTGTAGGAAACGCATATGAAGCTGACCTCAACATCACAGAGGATTTACTCGCTCAATCGGCTGATGGCTTAGAAAAAACAGCTTCAGGCATGGCATGATCCAGGCTCAAGACCAGCTCGCCTTCTCTCCTTTTCTCAGTTCCACTCCTCAGTTAGCTCCATTTCAAGGCAGACTGTCCCCTCAGGGTCATCAGATGGCCGCCAGTCGCACTTTTCCTGGTTCCCACGCTGAGGCAAGGTGTCTGTGCAGAAGGAAATGTTTCTTCCTGACAGTGTCAACCGATGGTACCTTACATGGATTGGCTCTCGTTGGGTGAAGGACCCACCCCTGAAACAATCATCATGGAAGGGGGATGGGATATACTGACGAGCTCAGCCGATCAGGGCTCACCCTTGAACGGCCCTGGGTTCAGACCCACCTGAGTTTCATGAGGAGGACAGGAAACCAGGCTCCAGCCGATTGGGAAACTGGGAAGCGGTTCTCAGAAAGCACCAGGATCTGCCTCCAGCGCTCATACTGTCACAGGGTGGGTGCCGGGAGGTCTGCCCTGGGTCCAGGCTGAGAGGCTGAGGGAGCCGCGGGGAGCCCGGCCTGGCAGGAGACACGTGGGTGTGAGTTTCTGCCAGGTCAGGGAACAAAGCGGGTGGGCTGCCCTGGAGGGTGTGGGGGAGGGGCTCCCATCCCTGAGGGGGTGCAAGCCCACGAGGAGGACGCTCAGTGGGGACTCTAGACTCTTGTGGGACTCCCTCTGGCCCGGAGCAGCTCATCTTTGTGACTGGGTGACCTCAGTCTCCAACTGGCCACCCACAAACCAGGGCCCAGCTGTGCGGCCCTGGGTGAGTCGCTTCACCTCCCTAGGCCTGAAACATGGGGATGGTAAGAGTTTCTGCACAGGGACCCCCCGGCCCGGGGGTTAAACCACACCTGGGCACAGAGCATGGTGGGAACGGGTTTCACGTTAGGACCGTTGACGGGGCGGGGGCCTCGGGAGCACCTGTGTCCCATTAGCAGCATGAAAGCTTGGCGAGGAGCCCCAGAGGGCCAGCAGGCGGTCCCCTCGCCCTCAGTTCCGAAGTGCTTCCTCTCTGGCTCACCTTCAGTCTAGCAGCCCGCTGGGACCGTGTGGACACAGCTCAGGGGTCCCGGAGAGCAGTGTGGCCCAGGGGAGAGGGGAGAGGGGCGCCAGATCCCTGCCCATTACTCCCAACAAGCCTGCCCATCGTGACACCCTGGATGGCCAGAGTGACTGTTTCTGGGCATCAACTTGCCCCCCAGCTCCGGCGAGGATGGAGAAGGGCCTCCGGGGCTGAAAGAAAGGCTGGCGGCTCCTCAGAGGGTGGACAGAGGCCCAGCAGCCTCCAGGACAGCTGCTCCGTTGGCTGGGGGGTGAGCCTGCTGTCCAGTGAGGGCCGCCTTGCTGGACAGGACGGACAGGATGTGCCCTCCCAGGAGTGGGGTGGGCCGCTCTGGTCCAGGGGGAGGTTCACGTCCAACTCCTGTCAGTGTTGAGGTGGGGCAGGGTGATTTCCAGGAAGGGCTTGGGCTGCAGACAGTCAAACCGGAGAATTGTCGTCTTGAAAGAAGGGAAAAGGACCAAGGCCTGCTGGCCGGGAGGCTCTGATTTCCTCATTTCAATCAGCCTGGACCCCTTTATGACGTCTACCCACTCCTTCCTCTCAGCTTTCCTTGCCCGGCCCTCACGCAGCTCTGCTGGTTCCAAACCAGCTTTTGTAGGAGACGCACGTTGCCTGGGTTCCAATCCCGATTCTGTAGCTCCCTTGCTCACTGTGTGACCTTGGGCAAGTTATTGAACCTCTGTGCCCCGCTCTTTTCATCTGTGAAACGGGCATGTCAGTGGGAGGAGGTGGTGAGGACCAGACACAGATGCTTTGAGGCTCAATCATGTGACCTTTTGTTAACAATTAGCCCGGCATCTCTGCAACCCACCTCCCCTTCTTGGGCCTCAGTTTTCCCTTCTATAAAATGGGCATGGAACAGAAGTGTGGTGCCGGGGTAAGAGCATGAACTTTGGGTTCAGACCCGACTATTTTCTAACCCTGGGTCCATTGCCTAATGGCTTCGGGGTCTTGGGAAAGCCACTCAACCTCTCCTAGCTTAGTTTTCTGCTCCCAAGGGGTGGGTGTAACTAGCGCCCGCCTTGTGGTACTTAAAGAAACTTCCCGAGACAGGGCAGAGCTGGGCCAGTAGGCGGGGCCCAGGAGGGCTGTCTCCGGGGCTGGGGCTTGGCCCCAAGGGCTGCCGCCCCTCCTCCAGGCTGTTGTCCTCCACACCTCCACCCCTCCACCCCTCTGTCCCCTCAGAGTTAACGACACACTTACTCAGCCTTCGCCTCCTGTATTCATTTTCTGTGGCCGCAAAACGAATCACCACAAACCTAGTGGCTGGAAACAACGTACATGTATTGTCTCATGGTATCTGTGGGGCAAGACTCCGGCACGACTTGTTTGGTCCTCGCTCAGGGTCTCACACAGTGTTGGCTGCCTGCAACCCCTGACTAGAGGCCCAGCGGGGAAGACATCTTCAGGCCCTTCAGGCTGTTGGCAGAATTCATTTCCTTGCGGTTGTAGGACTGAGGTCCCCACTGTCTTGTGGGCTGTCGGTTGGGGACCACTCAGCTCCTAGAGGTCCCCCCAGGTCCTTGCCTTGTGGCCCCCTCCATGGGTCCCTCACACTTCCAATCTCTCTACACTTCGAGCCTCTGCCTTCAGGAAGGGCCCAGGCCCTTTTAAGGGCTTACCTGATTAGGTCAGGCCCACCCACACTCAAGGGGCATAGGAAGGGTGTGTACACCGGGGGCAGGAACCTTGGGGGCCATCTTACATCCCTACGTACTGCCTCTGTTGGTCCTTAGGAACCCCAGGAGGAAGTTTCCTTCTTGTCATTCTCTAGATAGATAGAAAACTGAGGCCCACGGTCACAAGGGAACTAATAGAGAAGCAACGTGATGACCAGCCTTTGATGTTTGCCACCTTCTTTTTTTTCTTTATTATTTTACATTTTCTTTACTCTTATTTTCGTTTTTTGACTGCGTCGGGTCTTAGTTGCAGCACACAGGATCTTCAGTGAAGCACGCGAGCTCAGTAGTTGTGGTGAATGGGCTTAGTTACCCCATGGTGTGTGGGACCTCAGTTCCCCCACCAGGGATCAAACCCACAACCCCTGCATTGGAAGGCGGACACTTTACCCCTGGACCACCAGGGAAGTCCCTGCAGCTTTCTTTTGTAGATAAGGGAACTGATGGAGTCCAGCAAAGTCCAGAGATGGGAATTACAGGAGCAGCATTTAGCTCAATTGAAGGAAGAACAGTCTAACAATGGGAAGGATTGCCTTGATGGGTAGTGAGCTCCCCGTCACTAGAGGTGTGCAAGCAGAGTATCCACCTCTGTGAAGGGAATACCCAGACCTGCTGGTCTCGGTCACTGTGCAGCTTCCTTCAGCTCAGTCTCTGAGACTTACCTTCCTGCCACCTGGGACTGGGATCAGGCCACACCTGACGTTAGATCACCTTGCCCCTACCAGGAAGGTGCACTGATAAGCCCTCTTTTGCTGAAGCCAGTTGGAGTGGGGCTTTAACAACTTGGGGCCAAGGCATCACCTTGCACCTGGATCTCTGCAGAATTCCCCGCCAGGTCGCTTACTTTTTGCACACCCCGTTCTGGCCAATCCAGGCCCTCATGTAGCCAGAGCAAGTTGTCTCAGAACAGCTGACCATGTTGTGCTGCTACTTCTCCTCCTCCAGGGGTCCCCACTGCCCTAGAGAGAAGGCCTGCCTTCCCTAACCCTGCTGGCCCCCTTTGCACCCCTGCACCCTCTCCTGGGGTTCCCTGTTTTCCTGCTCTGTCCAGCAAGCCCCTCCCCAGCATTCAGAGTCCACTCAGGGAAGGCCCTCCTTTCCCCTGGGCCTCAGAGTGGACCCCGTCCAGCCCCCAGGCTTCCCTCTGTCCCAGCATCCTCCGTGCGTGCTGTCATGGTGTGGTTGCCCGGAGACCACGCAGTGGACTGGCCGTGGGCGTGCGCTCTGGAGCCATACACCCTGGGGCCATATCTTGCGCCGTGTCGGGCAGGCTCCGTGCCTTTGGCCACCTTACCCCACCTGTCTGTGCCTTGCCTGCCCCACCTGCAAAATGGGGATTATAGTAGCACCTATTCTCCAGGGTCCCCAGAGCAGTCCTGAGTGCTAGCTGGTGCCTGCCCCTCCCCCTCTGTCCCTGGAGGCCAGGGGCCAGGGGGGACACAGGGGTGAGGAGGGAAGTCTCTCTCTCAAAGAGACTCACCTCCTCCAAGTGTGGTAAGGGCCAAGGGGCTGGGGGCTGAAGACAGAGTGGGTCCCACCCACCCTGACCCCCTCCCCACCCTAACCCTGTGCAGGGGGCCCACCCTCTGAGTCACCCACTAACGTGGGCTGACGAGTCTTACTGCAGGCCGAGGTGCGGTCGGGATGCGAAGTCCCCAAAGTGACTTAAGTCATGACCTCATCCAACGTGAAGCCTTAGACAAAGCTCAGGTCAAAGGGCAGAGGCTTCCCAGAGCTTGGAGAGCTCGACCCGAGGACCCAGGTCCGGCCGGCTGTCCAACTCTGTGCAGAGATGGAGGCCTGGGCTGGAGGTCCCCCAGGGCTCCCGCCTGGACAGACTCAATTCCATTCCAATTAGTGTAAGTAACCTTGGCCAGCGCCCAGCCTGGCCAGCGCTGGGGAGATGAGACACTGCCCCTCTCTGCGAGGGGCTGATATCTGGAGCGGAGTCAGGCACGACCCAGATGGTGACCGTGAGGCAGAGTCTGCAGGGAGCACGACTGCCCTCCGCCCACCGCTCGCTGCTCTGCCGGCGCTCAGGGATGCGCCAGGCAACCCCACCGGTCTCCCCGCCTGGGCCCTTGGGCGCCAGGCTATGGGGAGAATGCCTCGGTGCCCTGGGCTATGTTTTCTTAGAGGGTGCCAGGGCAGAGTGTCTGCGGCCCTCGTTGACATGGGTCTGATGGCCTTCAGTCCTCATGGCCCGCTCCCCTTTTCTGGAACCTTCTCGCCCTGCTGTGTTGTGTGCCAGGAGTCACATGGGCTGACCCAACCCGCGCACTGAAAGGTTCGTGGAGCTCTTTCCCTGCGGTATAGTGTGTTACGTGGGGAAGGCGTTCTCACGAGTGAGTGACGCCTGTTCTCATCAAGTTCGGTATCACCTGCTCCAGGTCCTGAATGAGGTTCTAGGACGTTCCACCAAGCTTGGGCACTTACTGCAGAGCTCCCCTGCTCCCCCTGGGCCAGTCTGAATCCCACCTGCTAAGGAGTGCAGCTTCTTGCAGGATCCCTAGTCTGGCTTGCCCCTCATTCCCATTGAGAGCTATTTTCTGGGGAGCCTCACGGAACCAGCTGTGGCAGGTGTCAGGCCCTCCTGCAGAATCCTTCCTGAGGCTCCCTGGGGACACCTCTCTCCCCTTAGTAGTGAGAAGTCAGGCTGCTTTGGAGAATGGCTTCTTCCGTCAACACGGACATCACGTTTCCATCTTTGCCTTGGCTACCAGGAAGCTGGGGGCCAAATTTACGGGCATGCGCTAAGAACTAGCATCTCGTGACAAGAATTTGGATATTAGCTCCACCTCTGGCTTCCCATTATTTTTCTCTCACTCTTTTTTGCTTAAATTGATTTCTCTTCCTTCCTTTTTATCTTGTTCTTGTTTGTAAAAGGCCTTAAGTACCAACGGTGGGGGGTAAGGGGGAGTAATAGGAAGAGCCTCCACCTTCCTTGAAGCAGCACCTGGGAGCATCCCAGGCCTCCGAGGACGTTCACCCACGGTGGGGTGGAGGGGGAGACTCAGATCCAGCGGGAGGGGCTCCCGCAGCAGGCGGGGAAGCCACTGAAGGTGCCCTGGTTCGCACCCAGAGGCAGGATGGAGTCGGAGCAGCAGGGGGCGCTGCTCCCTCCGTCTCCCCGGCAGCTGCAGGAACATCTGGAAACAGATTCCCTTTTCACCGACAGAGCACTCTGGGCCCGGGGCCAGCCATGCTCACTGCAGCCTCTGTGAGAAGGGCCTGCCTATTTCAGGCAAAAACAAAGGCAAACCCAGGGACTGCACCCCAGTTTCAGAGGGGAGAAGGGAAGCCACGGATGGGCCCTTTCACTTTGGGCCTCAGTTTCCCCATCTGTACAAGGGGAATAAATATTCCCTTTGCAAGACGGTTGTAAAGGTCAAATCAGGTGACCGTTGGGGGCAGTGTGGTCTTGAGGGAAGGGCATGGACTGAGTCCCAGGCTGCCACACACTGTGAGCCGTGCATCCCAGAGCTTCCTTCAAGGATCGCGATACCCACCTCCCAGGGCAGCCGTGAATATGGCATCAAATCATGTGAGCAGAGCACCCGAACAGCCTCAGGGCCCAAGGACAGCAGGCGTTGTCCCGTGTAAACTGTAGAGGGCTGTGAGAGCTCTGGTCTGCAGCTGTGGCCAGCCTAGGACCTCTCTGAGACTCAGTTTCCCCACCTGTAGACAAAAGCTTTAGAAGAAATGAGCTCCCGGTCCCACCCAGGTCTCTGCTTTTCTGTGCACTGCAGCATCCCGGCAGGGTTGGGTGTCTGGCATGCCGAGGCCCCCCAAGGAGCCTACTCTGGGTCCCCCAGGATGTCCTGGGCCCGTGGGCCACTCCCTCTGCCCCTCAGACCTGCACCCTCCTTAGAGGAGAGACAAACCAGGAGCCCTGGCCAGGGTTGGGGGAGGCCCAGACCAGCCCTGTGGTCCCCCACCCCTGGTATTCTGGGTTATTCCAAGAAAGGCCTGAAATTCTCCACATCTTCAAAGCAAAATGCATTTCCAGTTTTTCGAGGCAGAAGTGCATATCCCATTGCCCTTTGTCAAAGGGCCTTTTAGAAAGGGAAGACCCAGCCTCCTGCGGCCCGTTCTCCAGCTGACCTTCAACCCTACGCTCACGGCCACTGCCTCTCAGGGCCCCCAGCTCCCCTTCTGTACCCCAGCCTGAGCCACTTCCTCCAGCGTACCTGTCAGATGGGCCACATCCCGTCTAACCTCTCAGCAGTGCCCAGTCCTTCAAGGACGCCAAGGCCCTCAGGGAACAGACACAGTCCCTCCCCCCCACCCCTCTCCCTCCTCTGAGCCAGAGATTCCTAACCTGGGGGTCTGAAAACTCGGATGAAAACAAAAATCTTTATTTTCACCATCCCCTCCCTGAAGCCCAGCATATCCTTCCATGGTGAAGCAGGCCCAAGCCACAGGGCCCCTGCGACCCTGTCACCGAGAGGAACACAGGTATTCCCCCCATGCTGCAGCGGCTGCAGGCACCTCTAGACCCCCGTGTGCTCTGAAATCTGGCCGGGTGTCCCACTGCTGGCCAGATCTTATTCAAGCGGTTCACAGAGAAGCCACGTACACACCGTGGATCTATATGTTTAACTACCTGGATTAATCAGAGCATTGCTTCCCCTAGTAATGCCGTGCCGCTTGTTTTATGCATTTAAAAGACATCATTCCGAGTAGGGCTCTCCAGACTTCACCAGGCGGCTGAAGGGCCTGTCAGAGAGGGTACAGACCCCCAACTCCAGGGTCTGCACCCGAGGGCTTTCTCTGCCGAATGGGTCGCCACTCTGACTTGCCTTTGCTTGTGGACCCTTGGCCCAGGTAGGGCAGAGCTCCTGGCTGGACCCCGCCAGCCCCCAGGCCCATGGCCGCATCCAGACCCTGCACCCTCTTATTTATTTATTTGGCTGCACCGGGTCTTAGTTACGGCATGCAGGACCCTTAGTTGCGGCATACGGGATCTGGTTCCCTGACCAGGGATCGAACCCGGGCCCCCTGCATTGGGAACGCGGAGTCTTAACCACTGGACCACCAGGGCAGTCCCAGACCCTACACCCTCTTGAAGCTCACCTCCAAAGGAGGGTCCTGCCCTCTCCTCGGATCCCCACAGCCCTCGTCACGCTGATGACATCATGGTCACCCGGCTCTGGGCCCTCGGGCAGGGCCTGGGTCTGAAGTGGCTTTTCAGAGACCGTGTGCGGAATAATCAGGAGGGTGGAGCAGCCTCCCGGTCCCATGGGCCGACTGCGCGCAGCGCACAAAGTGCTTGCGGACATTCCTCCAACATCCGCTGCGTGGGACTCTCCCTACGTCCTATGAGGCAGCAAGTGCTATGCCTTCCCCTTTCCTGGAGAGGAAACTGAGGCACGGAACTGTAAGACAACTGCCAGGGCCACAGAACACCGAGGGCGGGGCTGCCCCCAGACAGGCCCTGTCCAGAGCCTGGGGGAGCACATCCTCCAAGCCCTAAAGCCTGAGGACAGGGGGTGGGGGCAGCACTTCCGGAAGGTCTGTCCCCAGTGGAGGTGGGGAGCCGGGACATCCATCCCTCCCGCCAACGTGGATTGGTCGGGGCCTGTCCTGAGGGCTTCCTGGCTGAGGAGGCCCGGGGGGAGGGGGGGGAAAGGCAGGCGGGGGGGGGGGGGGGGGGGAGGAGCCGGGACGGCCCATTTCTAGGAGGGGGAGGGGGAGGGGGAGTAGCTGAGGTCACTGGAACTCAGCCTTGAACTCGGCTAGCTCAGGGATCCCCAGGGGTGCCGGAGGCCCGCACACTGGTGGCTTCTCCTCCCCAAGGCCCCTAGCCGGGGGGCGGGGTCGCAGAATATCCATCACACCGGTTTCCCAGACCAGGCAGGCCCCGCTTTCGGCCTCGGGTGGGTCCAGGCCCGGAAGGCCGGGCGGGGGCGGTTGGGCCGGGGCGGAGCTGGCGGAGGGGCCGGGCCGCCCCCTTCCAGCGAGGGCGGGCGGGAGGCCGGCGCCTTTAAACGCGGCGGGGCCGGCTACCCGCCACCGTCTGCCCAGAGGGAGCGGGCGCCTCCCCAGTGCCCCGCGTTCTCCGCGCCCCGGGCATGTCTCTGCGGTCCCGTCGCCCGCCCGCCTGAGCCGCCGGCGCGTGTGGCCGCGCTCCCGCCCGCGTTCCCTCCGTCGGCGCCCGGAGCAGCGGCCTCGGTGCGCCCCTGGCCGGTCCCCCGCGCTGCCGCCCGCCGCGGGCCCGTCCGCCATGCAGGCGCGGGCGCTGGTCCTGGCCGCTCTGGTCGCGCTGGCGCTGGCCCGGGAGCCCCTGGCCACGTCGTGCCCCGCGCGCTGCGACGTGTCGCGGTGCCCGAGTCCCCGCTGTCCCGGCGGCTACGTGCCCGACCTCTGCAACTGCTGCCTGGTGTGCGCCGCCGTCGAGGGCGAGCCGTGCGGCCGCGCCGTAGACTCGCCGTGCGGGGAGAGCCTGGAGTGTGTGCGCGGCTTGTGTCGGTGTCGCTGGGCGCACGCCGTGTGCGGCACGGACGGGCACACCTACGCCAACGTGTGCGCGCTGCAGGCGGCCAGCCGCCGCGCGCTGCAGCTCTCCGGGACGCCCGTGCGCCAGCTGCAGAAAGGCGCCTGCCCATCGGGTAAGCGCTCTCGGTCGGGCTGCTCCGCTGGCACTGCGGGGGTGGGGGGTGGAATGAAGCGGTCTCCTGGGGAAACAGGCTCAGAGCCGGGGCGGAGCCTCATTGTCCACACTCCCCGGGCACAAGTGATGGTTTCTTTGAGAAATCATCCAACCAGCCTTCCGGTCTTCCAGGTGGGGAAACGGAGGCTGGGAGAGGTAAAGTGCTGTCCCCAAGGTCACAGAAGTAGTCAACAGTGAAACCCGGTGCTCTCCTAACCATCCCGAGGGGCCTGGTCTAGCTCTACATCTCTCCAGCCTCTGGCCTCATCACAACTTACCCATGTTGTGTCTCCTTTCCCCTGGTCCCCATCTCCCTGCCTGCCTGGGTGTCGGATGCAAAGCGATCCTTCCTGGCCTTAAATATCCAGTCTTGATATTCGAGAGACACCAATTGAGTGACATGGGGTGTTTCCTTTCTTGTCTTGCCCTGCGCTTAAAACGCATGTCACCTGAGGGCTGTTTAGGAATGGGGAGCGGGCTTGTGGAGGCTCTGGACTGCTTGGAGCTCCGTGGGGACCGGCCGTCGGGGTAGGAAATTTCTCAGTCCCGTCACACCTTAGAACAGCCTCCCCTAACCTGGACTTGGCTCTGGGTTGCTTCTTGCCACACAGGTTGACCCTGTGGAAGAAAATGCTGGCAAACCCTACTGTGCCCTTATTTGTTTGGGGCACCTCTCAGGAACGCAGGCTCCGGCGTCGGTTCCGCAGGTGCTCTGAGTGCAGCAGCCTGCGCTGGGCCCGGAGTTCACGGCGCTGGAGTTGTCAGGCCGCGGTGTGTGCCCTCAGCCCGCAGCTGCCCACCAGGAGATGCTGACCGCCAGAACAGGCTCTGCCGTGGGGAGCACGGCTGCCTGGAGTGCCGGGAAACCTTCAGGGGTGAGGGGCCTCTAAGCTGAATCCCCAAGGATGGGGACACGCCTTCCAGGTAGCGGGAGGGTTAGGCTTTCGGGGAAGGGAAGACAGCATGAACCACCACGTGGGGCCCTGTGCCTATGGTGAGCCACGTAGCCCAGAGCAGTTGTTGTGCAGGGGAGGCGTGTGTGCGCGTGTGCACGTGTAGGCTTGTGAGAGACACCCAGGGCTGGGCGGCTTGGCTGGGACAGGACCACAAGTGGCCCATAAACGTCGTGTTTTCGGCTTCATCCTGTAGGCCAGGCTTCCCGAATCATGTCTGGGATTCTGAAAATAAGTGTCCTGTGGCCCCAGAGGTCTGGGAAAGTAAACGCCGGCCCTGCAGTGGGGGTTCGCACTCCGCGTGAGTCCATCAGAGCTTCTGAGAAAACCTACAGCAAGGAAAGAAAAAACCCACCAAACGATAAAACGCAGGGTTTCCCAAGAGAACTTCAACAGAGCCCTTTCCTGGCAGAAGAGGCGTGACCTCCTGGCACACCGGGGTTCCGGGGAGCCCGGGTTGGGAAGCGTTATGTGGGCTTAGCCATGATTGTACGGGAGAGCCATGGAAAGGTTTTAAGAGAAGTGAGGGCGCTGAGGTCAGCCTTGTGTTTGGATCGTGCCCAGGAGACCGGGAGCGCGGTGCCACTCGATGCCATGGAGATGGGCGTTATCATTTCTTGAGCACCGTCGCACCTTCTGACGTGGGGCTCGGAACCAGCCGCCTGGTGGGTCTGGGAGGCAGAGGGCTCAGGCTGGGCCTGGCCTGCCCACTGCAGCTCGGTGGTGTCTGTGGTCCCCTTCCCAGTGCCAGCTCTCCCAAGTAGTGGGTGCTGTTAGAATCAGGCTCCAGGGTGCCGGGGATCAGCAGGGAGGTTGGAGGTGCTCTAGGCATTTTGAAACCTTTATTCTTGACTGAGGGAGTCCACGTCTGTGAAGCACGTTCTCTGTGTGTCCCGCTGGCCGTGGGCTGGTAACAAGGCCCCTGTAATGAGGCAGACCCCATCTGTGTCCTGGAGAAACTGACAGTGGGGGAAACAGGAGCGTGAGAAGAGGACAGTAGCTCAGTGGCCACAGACAGACGTCTGTCCAGCACCTGGGCTCAGTAGGTGCTGTGGAATGAAAGGCTGGCCCACGTGGTGGGCGTCCCTCCTTGCATACCTCCAGTGATGATGGGTTCACTGCCTATCCGTGGAGCTCTTGTGTACTCCCATGTCTGTGCTAGGCAGATACCACACGGTGTGGGTGAATATCTATCAATGGAAGAGTAAAACCCAGAGAACTGTGTGCAGAGGGTCTGCGGAGAGCAGAGGTGTCCCTTTTCGCAGCCTCTCTGCCTACAGCTGCAGACAAATAGGCTTTCAAGCGTGCAGTTAAATCAGAATCTCAAGCCCTGGGCGGTTCACAACGTGGCATTTAATCATCAGCTTTCATCGTTCAGCCCCAGTGCAGGTGCCAACAGAGGCTCTCAGCTCTATTTACTTAAGCGCTTTGTTGGCTTTCGATTCTTAATCCTCTTAGCAGCTTCCTGGGGCCTTGTGGGTCTCAGAATTCTGCATTCAGGACTCATCAGGCATCCCCACTCCTCTCACTCCCCCTGCCCAGACAGCAGGGCTGAACTGCAGCATCTGGAAGCTCCTGGGGACTCGTGAAGAGCGAGGCATCCAGCCAAGAGAAGCTTAAGGCCCGGGGTGCTGTGCAGCTGTGCTTTTCCCTCCAGGGCTTGGCCTGGGAAGCACCCTCGCCCTCCACGCTCACTGAGCTGGTCTGGAGGTGCACTGGGATCCCACAGCACCCCATCCAGTCTGTCTTCCCAGGCCTCTCCCCTTCCCATGCACCTCCACACGGTGGCCCGAGGGGGCGGGCATGAGACGCACGTCTCCCCAGCCCAAAGCCCTGCTGTGACTCTGGGACCACTGGCTCTGGGACCAAGCAGGACTTCTGATGCAGGCTGCAGGCTCAGTACGTCCTGGCCTCTGCAGCCTGCCCACCATCACCACCACCAGCTGAGTCCTTGTGAAATCCCTGATCATCTGTGTTGTGAGGGACAGATGACAATGTGTGGAACTCAGGGGAGGGAGAACCCATCTCCGGGATGGGGAGAGACATAGATCAGGGAAGGCTTCCTGGAGGAGGTGGCATGTAAACAGCCATGGAGAGGTTGATGCAAAGAGAGCCTGTGCTGAGGAGGACAGCAGGAAATGCTGAGCAAGCTGGTGCCAGATGGAGGAGCTGTGAGGGTGACCCATCTTTAGGAGGTGAGGGACCCCTGAAGGCTTATGGGTAACAGGTTTACAGAGTGGGTACAGGGGCCCAGCTAGTGCGAGGCTGGTGCCCTGAGGAGGAAGAACTGATGAGGCCTGAGCTAGGGGGACAGCCGAGGGGGACAGGCTCCAGAAGCATTAGTATCTCATGACTGAGGGGGGTAGGGGGTCAGGGTGGGTGGCGGGGCCTCTCCTGGAGCAGCGGGTTCGGAGAGCTGTGGTCAGGTTCTGGCGGGGGACTCTGGCAT
Organism: Delphinus delphis; assembly: GCF_949987515.2. Classification (NCBI taxonomy): domain Eukaryota; kingdom Metazoa; phylum Chordata; class Mammalia; order Artiodactyla; family Delphinidae; genus Delphinus; species Delphinus delphis. The sequence continues at coordinate 136,023,448 of NC_082687.1, forward strand.
GGAGGGTGTCTATGGGGCACGGGGTTCCGTGACAAGCGCCTGGCTGGTGAGTGGCCCTGTCCGTGTGTTGGCGGCAGTGTTGCTCCATTTGTGTCGTTGAGAAGGGGTGGCCTAGGTTTGGGACAGGGTAGCAGGCTCATCACCTCTCCAGGCTTTGGGGGCCCCACCATGACCTGTGGGGCCTGTGGAGCTCCGCCCCCACCCAACCCAAATCCAGGTCCGTCCTTGCCTTCAAGTCCACGTCCGAGGGGACCCAGCAGAGACACCCAGCCGCTCCGGGGATGAACTGCCCTGCCTTGGTCACACTGCGAGCACTGTGCTGGGTGAGCTGGAGCAAGGGTGTGGCAGACTCAACCCACTGGCTGCGTCCACCTGGCCTGACACGTACGTACCTCTCAGCTGCCGGGAGCTCTGGGGGAAATGAGGCCAAGCAGAGATTCCCTTGGCCTCCTTGGAAGCCGGGGGTTCATGCAAACTGGATGACGGAGTAGCCAGCGGCTGACCAAGTGAGCCGGTGTGTCCTGCCAGAGGGTCTGAAAGCGGCCTCCTCCTGGGCCTGCTCTGAGGGTGAGAAGCCACCAGCTTTTACCAGGGTCAAGGGCGAGACCTTGTGCTCTGGGCTAAACACGCATCGTGTCTGGGTGTTTTTGTCACGGCCCTTTAGAAGAAAAGACTCATCAAGGTATAGCGGGCTACCCGAGGTCACCAGGTGGGGAGGGACAGCTGTGCTGAACCCGGGTCCTCCTGCCTGTGCATCTGGTGTCCTGTACCCCGGGCAGGCCTCCAGCACCTTGAGGAAGTGGCCTCCCTGCTTGGTTTTGATAAGGGTGTTGAATAAACAGGTTGGAAAGAGAATAGAATCACAGACCCCTTGTCCTCAGTGTAGCAAAGATGTGGCCGGGACGTGTGGGTGTGTGCGCAGCCCAAACTGAACGCCCGGTCTGGCGCAGAGGGTAGCAGTGCACAGCCTGCCCAGCTGTATTCTCTAGCCCCTCTAGCAAATAATGGGCAGAGCCACAACTGGGACCCAGTTCCGTTCCCGGCTGCTCAGGGGTGAGTCCCAGCTCTACCACTTCCCGTGGAGAGACGCTGCAAGTCTAAGCTCTCCACGCCTCGGTTTCTTCATCTGTGAAATGGGGACAACAGATCCTCCTCACTGGGTCATTGACAATCAACGAGATAATGATTTTCAAGTGCTTTGCACGATGTAAGCGTTAATTAATAGGCGTTAGTGGGAATAAACCTAAATGTTGACAAATGGACGTATCTGACATAAGTGGAGTTTGTGAGAGGAAGGTGGGGCGGTGGAGGACGGGAAGGATCTGGAGGGCAGTGTTTGTGGAGCGGCTGCCACGTGCCAGGCCCTGCCCACGGGGGTTCCACTGGCCTCGTTCAGTACCCACGTCACAGCTGAGGAGCCTGAACCCAAAGGAGTCAGCTGACGGACCAGTCAGGGCAGGGAGGGCTTCCTGTAAGAGGAGAACCAGGGGCTGACCCCACCTTGGCTTCCGTGGCTTGGGCGGCCCTGTGGGCATCCCGGAGTCCTGCCTGGCCTGTGGGGCCCCTTTGACAAAGCCCAAACGAGCTGATAGCTGAGCCCTCTCCTCCACAGGGTTGGCTGCAGCCCCAGTGGGATTCACAGCCAGAAAAGCCAGGCTGGCCCCTAAGCTGAGGACCGGCCAGGGCTGGGCTCTTCTGGGGGTGGGACAGCCAGTCCCCCTGGCTGAGGACCAGCACGGGGAGAGAGCCGTGCCGGGGGTCGGGGGTCTGGGACCTGGCTGCAGGCCTTGGCGGGTCTCCTGACCTCTCAGAGCCTTTTTCCTCACCTGTAAAATGGGTGAAGATTCCTGCCCTGCAGAACTGCTGTGAGAACTCCCCGCTATCATCAGTGCCCAGAACCCCGGCTGGCGTGGCTCACGGAGAGGGAGTTCCGGCTGCAGCCCTCAGCCCTGGGTTCCAGAGACGGGAGCCTGGGGGTCGCGGACAGCAGCATTGCCCCCCGGGAGCTGTAACCGCTGTCTTTGGCTGGGGGGAGACAGTTCACTCGGGGACAGGCATGTTTTCAAGAAAAAGAAAAACACAGGCAGGGAGCCGTCCTGGGAACTAATCAGACCCGGAAGACAGCTCTTGGGGCTTTGAAGCCTGCCCCTTGTGGGTGGTGGGTGGGGCCTGGGGTGAGGGCGAGAGGCCGTGGGGGAGCCCCTGGTAATTCCCCTGCTCCCCTGCTGCTCTCCGCTCACCACTGTGGGTCAGGGGCGCCCAGCCCATGGGGACAGTCTTGAAGGACAGGTCTGGGAGGGGTCACCAGGTGCCTTGGGCCCCAGACGAGTGAGCTCGGTCACTGAGCCCACTGAGTCAGGTCAGGCTCCCCAGGGGAGGTGAGTTGGCCTGGGCCTGGCGGTGCTGAGGGAGGGACTGATTACAAAGGTTTGGGGGGACACTCAGAGCACACATGCTTGGGGAACCAGAGCCGAGGGTACCGGGTCGGGGGCGTGTGGCAGTAGCAAGGCTGCAGTTGTAAATGGGACCTGGACACAGCCCTGCTGAGAGGTTGCCATCTGGCCTACAGGCTGTAGTCAGTGTTATGGACAGATGGGCGCAGCCTGGGACCTTGTGGGCACCTGCGGATGGCCCCTCCTTTCCCAGCTCTTACCTAACTACTGGGTGATGGGGGGGCGGTGTCTTCTGATTGCAGGAGGCAATAGAAGAAGGGGCAGTGACCTCAGAGTTAGAGGAAAGAACTGGGTCTCGGTCCTGGCTCTGCCCGTCGTGTGCTGGACGGGTGATGCACACGGCTGTGCAGGTTGTGCACTGCACAATTCCAAGGGAGGTGGTCACGCTGTGATGTTTGTTAAGAATGGTCCTGGAGTTGTGCAGTACACAACCCGTGCAGCAGGATCAGTGGCCCTGTGGGGTGTCTGGGCCAGTCACTGTCCCACCCTGGGCCTCGATTTCCCCATCTGTGCCACGGTGGGCCAGTCACTGTCCCACCCTGGGCCTCGATTTCCCCATCCGTGCCATGGCAGTTGTGACTGTCCAGAGCTGACACATCATGGGTCCTCTTTCAGAGTCTGCCGCTGTGCCGGAAGCCCTGACACGCAGACATGTGGGAGGTGGAGCCCCGGGCCCCGCCTGGCTCCCTGCCAGCCCTTCTCCCCGTCCCTTTCCGCCCTGGCTGTGCCCCTTCCTCTTGCGGGAGGGCGCCACCGCTGGACACCTGGCCTTGTTTGCTTTGCTCTGTGTCGAGTCCTTCCTGACTAGAACTTCCAAAGCCTGTGGATTGCAGCTCATTTTTGAAAACAAACAAAAGAAATGCTAACAGCTGAGTCTGGTCAAGACTGACTGTTGACTTCAGAACTTTGGCTCCAGGACAGTGTGAGGGCGGGGATGGGGGTTGTCAAAACCCCCAAATAAACAGCGTCTGCCTCCCAGCCGTGGGGCCCAAGGTTTTCATGTGGAAAGAGGCAGTGGGAACCACGTCTTCCCTTCCCACTGATTCATGGGATGATTCATCTGTGTGTGGGGAAGAGGACCAGGGAGCAGGCCCTGCCCGCCTCCCACCTCCTCCCCACCACCCACCTCGCCAGCTTAAAGAGACAGGGCCTGGCAGGGCCTGTGTCACCCGCCGGCTGACCCAGGAGCTCCGCAGGGGAGCCCCAGGCCGTGGGGTCAGGGCGGGCGCACGCTCTGAAGTCCATGGGACCTGGGGCTCTAGCTCCAGGCCTGTCTCCACCCTAAACCGTCTTTGTCTCTGGCCTGTTTCCTGGGACACACTGACGCTGCTCTTGTGAGGCTGCTCCCCCCAAAACCTGGTTAACAGGCTGAACAGTGTTCTCTGTGGTGGTGTTTGCAGGCCTACTGTGTGCTGGGCCGGATGGGGTCAAGCGGAGCATCCTCGTCCCTGGGTTAGGGTCAGGCCCTCCCTCCCGTGCCCCCTCTCAAGGGCTGCCTTGGGGGCTCACGTATGCTGCTTACAGCTGGGCTATCGGGGAATCCGGACATGTGTGTGTCCCGGAGGAGCTGGTGCCTGGGTGGGAGGTGAGCCCAGCCCGGCTTCCCCTCGGAGCTTCCACAGCCCGCCAGTCACCAGGGCCCTGCCGGGGATGCTGGGAAACACATCCCGCCTCTCGCCGTCTCACACCCCAGCCCAGCTCACAGCCCGTCCAGGCCTTCCTCTCTCTCTTCTGTTTCTTTCTATAGCTAACTTGCTCACGGGAGGACATTTGGAGAATCCACAAAAGAAAACAAAACCACACGTGACTTCACCTCTGGCCCCGAAATACCCACCGTGAAATATTCTGATGTGTTTCCCGCCAGCCTTTGGCCTGTGAATACTTTCCAGAGGGTTTTCGTTTTTAAATCATGAAATTGAGGGTCACCTATTTTAAGTGATCTCTGGAGAGGCCACATTGGAAAGAAAAGCATCTGGTGGGAGGCCGCCGTGCCGTCCAGATCTGCGGGTGGCCAGGTCGGCTCCTCGGCCGCTTGGGCAGCTCGGGGCGCTCAGCCTGCGGGACCTGCGCTGGGTCAGCCAGGGGCTGGACAGACGCGCCTAGAGCTTTGGAGTCCCTGAGATCTGGCACGGAGTCGCGTGGCAACGCAGCCTCTTCTGATCTGATGTGTTCACCCCTCCTCTGTCTTATTCACACTGGGCCCAGCTTGGAGTCAGCCGAATCCACCCGTAGCTGCCCTCGTGCGTGAGGCTGTGTCTTTGCATCTCTGTTCCCCTCCTGGTGTGCTCTTCCAGGCCTGGATTAGGGGTGCCACTGGACTCCCCCATCTCACCCTGGGCCTCCCCTTGTCCCGTCACTGGTGACGCAGTGCTGTGCCTGGCTGGTCACTGTCCTGTCCCCAGCACTGAGCACACACACGGAAGGCACTCAGCATCCCTATGAGATTGAGTGTGGTGGGTGAGGCATTATGCTGGGAGCCCCAAGGAGGGCGGGAAGAAGACTGCCAGGGGGGCTGCCTGGAGGAGGTGAGATTTGAGCTGCATCCAGGACAGGCCAGAGCATCGTGGTAGGGAAAACTGGGGAGTGGTCCACGTGGGAATGGTGGGTGATGGAGCAGAGACTGGGGGTAAGTGGCCCCCACGGCTTACAGAGCAGGGAGGGGCGACACCTGGCCTCACCCACCTGGGCTTGCCCGTTCCAGCACGGCATGGTGGGCACGAGCCTTGGCCAGAGTAGATCCAGGCCTGGTGCCGAGTCCTCCCCACTGCCTGGGGTCCTCCGGGACCTTGGTGATGTGGGGATTGCCTAGCAGGGGAGCTTCTTGTCAGAGAGCAGAACCTGGAAGTCACCAGGGCCCTGCCGGGGATGGAAGGGGCAACAAGGTTGGTGGCTGGCTTCCTTCCCTGTGCCTTTAAGATAGAGCATGAATGCAGGTTCCCAGTGCCCTTGGGATTGGGCCGGCAGAGCTAGGCTCGGGCCCCACGGGCTAGCTGACAGGTAGCTTCTCCTCCAGAGTTTCAGGGGCTGTTGGCTATCCACGTGGAAACAAACGTGCCTGACACCCACGTGTGCTGGGAGAGGCAGAGCCGTGGCCCGGCATGGGCCTTGCCCACAAACACAACCTCTGAATCTTAGACACCATCCCTCCACTGGGCTTTGCCTCTGGGAGGAGGGCTCTGGGCACGGTGGTCCCTGGCGGCCGCAGTTTGATCATCAGGGAGCCACGAGGTGGCCGGCAGTGGGCCACGTCTCCCAGCCAGTCTCCAGCCACCCCGGATAGGCGGCCTTTGATTCAGGCTGACTGCAGGGGGCTGGGCCCGCCGTGCCCGGCGCCCACAGGCTGGTTGAGAGGCAGACATCACAGGATCCGTGGGGTGGGCCCTGCTCGCCTCCCCGGACTGAGGAGCCCAAGGCAAGCTCTCCTCTGGGCCCCGAGTCCCAGCTCAGGCTTAATTCACAGTCAGGGCCTTGGGGGGCCACAGTGGGGAGGGGAGGGCCCTAAGGAGGGGAGCCCTGCAGCCCCTGTCAGGAGCCTGGTTCTCGAGCTGAGCCTCAGGTTTCCCCACCTTTAGGATGGAGCTGATGACCCCTGCCAGGGCTGCCCCCCTGGACAGCTGGGGAGATGAGTCGGGCTGCGGATGGGGACCGCATTTGTCCACGATGTTTATGCAGCACCTACTGTGGCCTTGCACCCTGCGCCTGTGCTGCACCCAGCCTGCTCCCTCCCGTCCCTTTGGAGAACCAGGAAAACCAGATTTTCTCTAGATCCTGATGCTCAGTCACTTCCCAGAGACCATCAAGAGACACCAGCTGCGAAGCTGGACCTTACGGGCCGAGCCCTCTTTGTTCGCCAACGTCAGGGAGCAGGGTGGGTGGTGGGCTCCCCCCAGCCCCTTCCACCCCTGCCGAGGCAGGGAGCATTACAGTCGGCAAGGCACAGCCTATTCCCACAGCTCCCTGGGGGATGGGGGCGGAGAGGCACCTTTGGTCTCACAGTTCAGGTGAGGTGTCGAGGCCCAGAGAGGGTAAGTGACTTGCCTAAAGCCACACAGCTGGAGCTCAGTGGTGCTCAGCCCAGTACTCATTTCAGGCCCTGGGAGCCCTTACAAGCAGGGCTGGGCAGCGTGGGTTCCAGACAGCGCCGGTCTCTGGCGGGGACCTGGGAGACCCCAGCACGTGCCCGAACAGGGAGACCAGAGGGGTGTGGGCCTTGTGCCACCCACACGTCTCGGGCCTGTGGTCCTGGCGAGCAGCAGCTCCACTGCTGACGGCAGCAGAAATCTGAGCCGGCGAATGTTCCAGGGAAGGTCGTGAGCTGCCTGGTGAGCCAGCCTGGGGCCTGGCTAAGTTAGGCACAGATCAGGGTCGGGGCCCTGGCGACTCAGACAGCGGCAGCTGACCTGGCCCAGATGGGGGCCACGCCATGGCCAGGAGCGTGCAGCTCAGAAGGGACCACCCAGGGGCTTCTGCTGTAACCTTGTCCAGCCACTGCAGTAGCCCAAGGCCTGGAGGGACAGGCCAGAGCTGGCAAAGGGAAGGGTCGATTTCCTCACGCCAGGACGTTGCTGTATCTGAGAGAAAGGGCAACGGCCCAGGGGGACTAGCCCAGATCCAGCCTGAGTGTCACGTCAGTGCTGTGTGGCCCGGGGCAAGTGTTCTGACCTCTCTGAGCCTCCTGGCCGGCCTGGCGATGTGAGATGAGGTAGATCAGCATTAACCATCCGTGGGGCAAGTGAGCCCCCCTTCCCAGATGTCTGGGCCTCACTAAAGCACCTGGTTCTTCCTGCCAGTGCAGGTCTCCACCAGCTGACCAGCGCGCGGTACAAATTCAACTTCATCGCTGACGTGGTGGAGAAGATCGCGCCGGCCGTGGTCCACATAGAACTCTTCCTGAGGTACGTGGAGCCCCTCTCGCCCCTCCAAGGTCTCCCCCACATCTGCTGGGCCCAATGTAGACTCAGTTCTAGCATTGGGGGGCAGCAGAAACCAGAGCGGGCGTGGGGTCCGGCGGGCCTCGCTCAGACTGCCGAGCTGCTGGTGCCCTTGCGGAGGATGCCCCCTCCCTGACCCCCTCACCTGAGGAGACAGAGAGCACCTCTCAGGTGACCGGGCTGCGGAACGAGCAGGTGCGAGGTCGGGGGTTGCTCAGGTGTCACAGGGGTACTGCAAACCGCTGGCTCCTGTGGAATCCTGGGGTCTAGTCCCAAATTGACTTATACCCCCCAAAGAGAAGACACGAAGAGCGTGACTTTTGTCAAATTTAAAGTGTTTCTTCCATCGGGTTTCCTAACCTTTTGGCCAGTAGCAGCCCAGATGAGACACACAGGGTCAGAACCCCACTCCATCCTGTTGGGGTCGGAGGCAGCGTGTGCCACGCTGCCCGAGGGGACGGTCACTGAGGCCTCGACCACGACCCCAGGGCCTTGCTTGTCTTCACAGCACTCTCCCCAAGTGGTGGAGGCCGGCCAGTGTCATTATGCCCACCTGAGGCACAGAGGACCAGGTGGCCCTGGGGGTTCCCAGGAGTGGGCAGAATTGCTCGTGCCCTGACTCCTGGCCCCAGCACAGGGCCCCCGGCTCGCCGGCTGTGGAGCTTGGGTAGTGGGAGCCCTCGTCACTGGGCAGGACTGCCCCCCATCTCTGGAGGGCAGGGACCGTGCTCACCGCTGAATGCTCCATGCGGGGTGGGGCGGGGGAGACTAATGGTGTGAGCTCAGCAATGTCGTCAGACGCCTGCTGTGTGCCCATCGCCGCGCGGGCTGCCTTTCCTACAGTTCCTGTGCTGCTCCAAACAGCCCTGCCGTGTGCCCACCTCCTAAAGGAGAGGCAGAGACCAGGCAGCCTGTCCCTTAGCGCTGACAGCCTATGCACCTTCCCGTGAATCCGTAAGGCGGGCTCCCGCGTTCGCATTTTCTGGATGTGGAAACAGAGGCCCGGGGAACTGCCCCAGGCTCAGAGCTGCAGAGCTGCCCCAAGTCTCTTGGACCTCAGAGCTGAGCCCATCCCCCTGCGATACGCTGACCCCTCACTGTCCTTTCCACGGGCCCCAGAGCCTGAGTCGTGTCATTAAGGATATGACAACTGGACATGTGAGTGGCACGTCCCTGGCCTTGCAGGTGGCTTGGAGGGGGCAGCGTCTTTCCAGAAAGCCCCAGGCAGCAGACCCCCAAACCAGCAGGGCAGGCGGTGATGCCATTTCCATGTCAGCCTTGGAGGCTGATGTCCGCGTGGTGAGGCCAAGGCGGCCGAGATCCCAGACACCAGAAAATCATGCGCCTCTGGCTGTGTCCCTGGAGCCGGAGAGGAGGCCCTGGGCTGCCTGGGGCCCTTCTGCAGACACTCGACAAATCCTACACGTGGCAGCCCCGCGGGGCTCAGGTGCGGCTGCCACTCAGGGACCCACATGGAACGAGGCGGGGGCAGAAGCTGGTTGCTGGCGTGAGTGGACAGATGCTCTGGTCACCCTGCAGAGGGGCCAAGGGACCAGGCTGCCTGGTTCAGACCCCTGCTGTGCCCTTTCCCTGCCTGCCCCGGGCAGCTGGTTCATGTCACTGGTCCTGTTTCCCCACCTGCCTACCTTGTAGGGCAGCTGTGAGCGCGAAATGACTTGGTCCGTGGCTCAGAGGGAGCTCTTGGTGACATTAGCTGTCCCCGGTCCTGCTGATGCTGAGGTGGTGTTTCTGCACCTCCTAGAGACCCACTCCCCGGAGACGTCCCTGCCATCCCTGCTCCTTCCCTCCCGTTGTCTCTGCCAAGCAGCCTCAGGCCCCGATGATCTGCTCCACGCAGTCCCTGCCCTGGGGTCCCAGAGGCGACCGACCCCCCTCCCGGGGGGCGTCCCGAGCTGTGTCGGGCATCCTGGGAGCTGAGGTTGCTACTCTGAGGGCTCCAGCCGCGGCGGGGTGCTGTCCCCCACCAGAGGATGCTGACTCGGGCTCCATGCCAGCTGCATCACCTGTTCCATCCCATCTCACGGAGGCAGATGCTAAGGCCGGTGTCCCTGCCCTGCCACGTCCAGGGCTCCCCCTGTAGGCACGTGGCGTGGAATTCACGGAACGGAGCCTCGCCAGCTCTGCTCCTCGCGCCAGCTGGGGCTTCAGGGTAGGCAGCAGTGGGGAGGCGCCCGAGGGAGGTGGGAGCACGCTCCCCTCAGTGTTTAGACCCTCTCTCTGCGCAGCCAGAGATCTGGGACACTGACATTCCCTGGGGACCTGCTGTGTGACAGTCCACGGAGGCCCGGTGCACATCCTGCATCTTCCCTATGCCAGGAGCAGCCCTGCTTGTTGACCAACTGCCTGCAGGCCCCCGGCTCAGTGGAGCCGGTGTTGTTAGCCCATTGCCTAGATGGGGAGACTGAGGCTCAGAGGGGCCGGCCTCCTGCCCACAGTCAGGCAGATGTGCGTGGGGGCTGGACTTGAGGTTAGAATCATGGTCTGTCTGGCTCCAGGGCAGGAAGCGCCTGGTGTGTCGTCACGGGTCTGACGTTCACGGGCCTCCTGACTCATCCTCGCGGATGGCGAGTCGCAGATCGTGGGCCCCTCTTTGTGGCCGTGAAACGGGTCTAGACTTTATGACCTGGCCGAGGCCACAGCCAGGAGGTGGCACAGCTGGGATTCGACCCCGGCCCACCGCTGCGGCCGACCCCCGCCCCAGTCCTGAATGCCCGCTGCTGCGGCCGACCCCCGCCCCAGTCCTGAGCGCCCGCCGCTCGCCTCCCTGCAGACACCCTCTGTTCGGCCGCAACGTGCCCCTGTCCAGCGGCTCAGGCTTCATCATGTCAGAGGCTGGTTTGATCGTCACCAACGCCCACGTGGTGTCCAGCACCAACACCGTCTCGGGCCGGCAGCAGCTCAAGGTGCAGCTGCAGAACGGTGACACCTACGAGGCCACCATCAAAGACATCGACAAGAAGTCGGACATCGCCACCATCAAGATCCACCCCAAGGTGAGTGGGCGGCGGGGGAGGGGGGCCCTTCCTGGGCGGCGGGGGAGGGGGGCCCTTCCTGGGCGGCGGGGGAGGGGAGCCCTTCCTGGACCCCAGGGCTCTGAGACGCGCTGGCCCAGCCCTCCCGTCGGACGCTCGGAGGAACTGAGACCCCTGGGGACTGGCGATATGTCCCCAGTCTTGGGTCTAGTCAGACTAGAACCCGGGCGTCCGGACATCGCCCTGCGCTTCCCCTGAGCCGCCCGTGCAGGGCAGAGCTGGCTCTGTGCCGCCCGTAGCCACTCCCACACGGAGGGTCTCCGAGGCCCAGGACACTTCCGTTGTCCCTCCCGGGCCCATTCCTGGGGGTGCCACTGTCCCCGTGGGGGTGACAGAGGCCAGTGGGGAGCACTTGGGATACTTGTCCCCCTCCATGCCCCCACTTCCACATCGGCACCCCAGCTGAGCAGGCAGACCCACCCCGGGGCCACAGTGCTCCTCCGTGACTCCCACTGGCCATTTCTGGGAGGCCAGCCTGTGTACAGCCCCCCGTCCCCACCATAGCCCTTGGCGGGAGGGGAGCCAGTGTCCGGCTATTTCAGAGGGGAAACTGAGGCCTGGGGAGTCAGGTGATTGCCCGAGGTCAGTCTAACCAAGGGGCCCACTCAGCTAAGTCCTAGACTCCCTCCAGCGAGTTTCTTGTCGTCCAGCGCTGTGGTCACGACTCTGTGGGCCACTGCGGGCTCACCGACGGTGACCTGTGCCCTACCTACGCCGTGAGGCCCCTGAGGGGCGGCCCGTCTGGGCTGGCGAGTCCAGCTTGCCTGCGTCTGAACCTGGTTTCTGCGCTCTCTGAATAAAGCTGCCAGCACTTGAGATGATCGGTCTTTTGCACGGAGGTGTCCTCTTACCCAATCACGGGAGAGGAGGTTTAGCGGCTCCACGCCGCTATCCTAACGGAGACTCTTGCCCACTTTTGAGCCCTTTCCCAGTAGTTATTGAGTCTGGGAACACCATGTCCATTTCAAAGATGAGAAAACTGGGGCTGGGGGAGGAGGGATGTGCTCGAGGACAGAGGCTGGCACACTTCTGTGAAGCACCAGGTAGTAAACGATTTAGTCTTCAGGCCCTGTGGTCTCTGTAGCAACTGCTCTGCACTGGACTGGGAAAATAGCCACAGGCCAGCTGGCTGAGCTGTGGTCCAAGAAAAGATTATTTACAGAAGAGGCTGCTGGATTGGGCTGGATTTGCCCAAGGGCCACAGTTTGCGACCCCTGCCCAAGGACCCCTGTGGGGAGAGGTAGAGCTGGATGAGACCCTAGGTCTGGCTGTCTCTGGGTCTCTCCCCTTCCAGGCACTGCAATCCCAGGGGGGGCAGGGGCGCACCCCAGCGGCCACCTGGGGCCAAAGATGCCAGCAGAGTCAATAAGACCCAGGTGCCCCGGTGCCCAGAGATGCCCAGCGCCTGCAGCGGTTCTCATGACGGCAGGTCTGCCTCTTAGCCTCCGAGCCCTGCACGTGGCATCACACCAAGCTCTGGGGAAAGCTGCCGACCCGCGTTGTCCCTCTGGGTCCTCACCCCGACTGCAGCGCCCCGTTCCTCCACCTGGGACCCTTCGTGCCACTCACTGAGGCTTCGCCGTCCAGCAGCACAGAAGGTGGCGCGTTGAGACCCCACGTCTCCCACGTGGGCACAGCCGCTTGGGGTCACCTTAACCCGCCCGGAGGTCCCCTCGCTCCGTTTACAGGCGTTTACCTTTCCACCTTTGTCGAGAGCTGCTGTGAAAAACAGGGGAAAATTCTTACTTGACGTGGTGGCACTGCATAAAAAGGGGAGACTCCTGACCTGGGAGCAGGGAGCAGAGGCCAGATGGAACCCACAGTGCCGAGGGTCCACGGTGCGGGAGCCTGCCCCCGACTTCCAGAGTTAGCCGAGGGCCCTGGGGTCTGAGCGCGGCCGTCTCCGGGGCTTCTCTTCCGTTTTCCATTGTGGAGTTTAGAAGCTCTACTCCCCTGCACAGTCAGCACATGGATTTCATGTTACTTAGTTCACCTGGAAGTTTGCTTCCTGCCGTTGCCTTTGTCACTGACGCACCATTGGTGGGGAAACTCCAGCACCTTGTAGAGAAGACTTTCATCTGGAAATAAGGACAGACCCACAGGAAGCTGCAGAAGTGGTGCTGAGGGGTCCCACGTGCCGCCCCTCCCCCCGGGGTGACGTCTGACATGAGGGGTGCAGCATCAAAACCAGGAAACCCTCCAAGCTCACGGGCATCTCCTCCTCTGAGCTTGCCCCCTGCAGCTTCCAGAACATGGAGACAGATAAGGCACGGCCCCTCTCAGAGCTCCCAGTCCAGCTGCAGAGTCAGACAGACAGACAGACAGAGAGGCCCCGCTGGCTCCAGGAGAAAACAGGAGAGGAGAGTGCGGGTGTCCTCGGCGTGCAGAGGCGGGACGGGGATGCAGAGCGTGGTTAAGTCGCTTTATCTGTCTGGCCTCAGCTTCCCTGTGTGTCTGTATTGGGAGGTCAGGTTGAGCTGCATCAGATTCCAAAACCAGTTTCGCGGGTCCCCACTGGGCTCCAGGGCTCGCGCAGACCCCATTCCACACGTTAGTGTGTGCATTTTCCGGGCGCTGCTGTCCATGGCTTTTGTCGGATTTTCAGAGGGATCTGGGACCATTGAACCACTGGGCTCAGTGACCCTGGAGGCCGTACCCCACTCGACCCTCTGTGCAGTCTCCCTATGACAGACCCCTGAGGCCCGCCCTAGGGAGACCTGTGGTTACTGGGGGGCTGAGCCCCTGCTCTGTGAACGCCAGCCCTGGGTCTCGTGGCCACCACGGGGCAGCCAGACTTTCCTTGGTCTGCAGCCCTGACTGATGGCTCTGTCCAGCTGCTCCAGGGACCACCCTGCCGGGGGCCTGGACGTGATCTGGCTCTGGTGCCACCAAAGGCCGACAGCTGAGCCCCCCCTCCCCGTGTCCTTCCCCCCTCCCCCCAGAAAAAGCTCCCGGCGCTGTTGCTGGGCCACTCGGCAGACCTGCGGCCCGGCGAGTTTGTGGTGGCCATTGGTAGCCCCTTCGCCCTGCAGAACACCGTGACCACGGGCATCGTCAGCACGGCCCAGCGGGACGGCCGGGAGCTGGGCCTCCGGGACTCAGACATGGACTACATCCAGACGGATGCCATCATCAACGTGAGCGTCCACCATAGCCACGGGGCCCTGTCCCAGAGCCCTCTCCATCCCCGGACGCACCCACGGGCTCTGGAGCTCTGACTCCCTGTGACTTCTACCCATGGGTGCCAGGCTGGCCCTGGGAGTTAGAGGCTGCTGCCCTGGCCCGGGACAGCCCTTCAGGGATATAGAGGCGTAGCCAAGGCCTCTGGAATACCTTTGCCCAAATACACAGCCCGGCCCGCACTGATTATTACTATTATTGTTATTATTACTATCATGTTGGGTGGCGGCTTTCGCATTCACAAAGCACTTTGACGCCCGGCGCCTGTCTCTCTGGCTTTGCCGTGGTTCAGACCCTCTTCTGGAAGCGTTAGTCTTTGAGAGACTCCTCGAGGCTGGCGGGGTGAGAAATGGTGCCCCATCCTGCGTCCGCCAGCTGCTGCTCCCCCTGTGGATGTGAGGCTGCAGGGAGCCCATGAGGTCTGTGCAGACAGCCCTGGGCAGGTCAGACCCTGATGATCAGACGGCCGTGCACTTGGCCTGTGTGGGCCTCAGTTTTCTTATCTGTGAAATGGGAGACGGTGATGAGGCCTTTCGACGTTGTCCGGGGATGACATTCGATTACATGCTTCTGTGCTGGTTGGAACGGTAGTTGGAAGAAAAAGCTTCAGGAGCCCTCGGGGTCGGGGGGCTCAGGGCACAGCTCATGTCGAATTGCTTCCCCCTGCAGTACGGGAACTCCGGGGGACCGCTGGTGAACCTGGTAAGTGTCCCCTAGAGCAGGGGCCTTGGGTTCTCGGGGGCTCTGCTCACATGGCGGGTGGGGCACAGCCTCGAGGCAGGCGTGGGACCCAGAACACGGCCAACAGCCTGGAGGCCCAGGAGGAGGATGTGACCCCGAGCATGTGCTGCCCCGTACCCCCAGGGGAGCTGGTGCTGTCAGAGGAGTGAGGGACACCCCAAGAACAGCAGCCCAGGCCGGGGCTGTGTGCCTGTGGTGGACCTGGGGCAGGGGACACAGGATGGGGACGAGTCACCCCCTCTGGGTCCCCCTGTTGTCGTGTTGACAGGAGACGAGATGGGCGTGCCACGCACCTCGGCACCCAGGCTCCCTGGGTTTGGTCCCTGCGTCTGGGCCGTGTAAGGATAGACCAGACCAGCTGAGGTCCAGCCCTCTCTAAGACACAGATGCCTGTTCCCCCAGTGCCAGATCCCAGGGGAACGCCTTAGCCTTGCCATTCAGGCAGTACTCGGGAGGGGACCCATCCAAGGACGGGGTCAGGCAGGGACACACCCAAGCACGGTGTGAGGAGTAGGGAGGGCTCCAGAGGGACACCGGGCCGGGGGACCTGGCAGCTGACATGGGATCCGGGAGGGCTTCCTGGAGGCGGGAGCACCTCGTCTGGGCTGTGGAGATGGAGGGTTTGGGTGGATGGAGACGTGCAGGAAAAAGATATTCCAGGGCGAGGGCAGAGCACGGGCACGGGGTGGAGGCGTACAGGCAGGTGTCGCTGCTGGACCGACAGGTGGGAAACAGTGCAGGGAGGCTGGTGCGCCACGTCCTGACGCGGAGGGTGCGTCTCCCCGCGCCCTGACAAGCCCTAGGCTCTTCCAGCAGTGCTGAGGCCATAGCGCTGGTGTTCAGGAAAGCTCATGTGGGAGGACCTTAGGCCAGAGTTCAGGAGGCCACGCCCTGTGGTCCAGGCGGAGGGGGATGGGCATACAGGGCCCATGAGAGACTCTCCGTCCCTGGATCCTCTCCTGGCCTGGTCCTCCCACCTCACGGCTCCTAGGGAACAGGTGGGGACGGGCACTTGGGGGACCAGGCAGGCGAAGTATGCCTTTGTCCAAAGCTCTGCGGCAGGCCCCAGAGGGGACCCCTGGTGACCAGGCCAGGCCGTGGCCTGGGTGTCGTGTGCAGACGTCACCCCCGAGGTGAACAGGAGAGCCAGGGCAGGGGTGCCTGCCGGGCTGAGGGAGGGGCTAGGTCCAGGAGAGAGGCCTCAGGCTGCAGATCCGGCCAAGCTACGCCAGCCTCGTGGCGGGCAGGGCAGGGCAGGGTGGGCGCCCAGCTCCAAAGGGACAGAAAGGAGGGGGGATGCTGGGGCGGCCCTGGGCCCCCTTGCCCCCCTGCTTCTAGAAGGCGGGGTTGGGGGGTCCCACAGTCCTCACCACGTCCCTCTTGGCCTCAGCCCCTTGGAATGCTGCCTGGGGGTGTTCTCGGTCAGTGGGCTCTGCTTCTCAGGGGCAGACTGCAAGCCTCCCCGGCCGACACTCTCCAGCGATGGGGGCGGGGTCAGCTCTGGAGGCAAATGGCGGGAGAGGTGGGGGTCCCTGACCCAGGTGTGAACCCCAGAGCACCTTTTCGGAGCTTCTCAGGGAGGGTGCTGATGGCCAGGATCCCCTCTGGGAGCCGAGCCGCGGACACGCTGCTCTGCCGCTGAGGGCAGAGGTCGCCTGGGCTCCCCGAGTGACCACCCTCTCTGATCACCTGCCCAGGACGGCGAGGTCATTGGCATCAACACGCTCAAGGTTGCGGCCGGCATCTCCTTCGCCATCCCCTCAGACCGCATCACACGCTTCCTCACGGAGTTCCAGGACAAGCACGGCAAAGGTACGCGGCTCCCACGTGGAGGCAGGGAGGCTGTCCCAGGGCTGAGCCCACAGCCTCCCGCCGGGCCAGGAGATCCTGTGGTGCTGTGTGCCCACGCTCACTCCTGACCCCCTCCTGATGTCCCGAGACCCCCGCCCCGGGATACCTCAGCCTCTTTCAGGACTTCCACTTCATGGCCGCGTTCACCCCTACCCCTCCAGACTGGCCCCTCTGGCTGGGGAGCATCAACCTCACCTCCCACCTCCAGGGGTTTGGCACCTGGGCTTCGCTCGTCTGGGCTGCTCTGTAGTTGTCAGAACCCAGTGCTTCCTTCCTTCCATCACCTCACCCACCCACCCACCCATCTGCCCACCCACCCACCCATCCCTTCACCCACCAACACACCCATCCCTTCATCCACCAACACACCCATCCATTCACCCACCAACACACCCATCCCTTCACCCACCAACACACCCATCCATTCACCCACCAACACACCCATCCATTCACCCACCAACACACCCATCCCTTCACCCACCAACACACCCATCCATTCACCCACCCACCCACCCATCCCTTCACCCACCAACACACCCATCCCTTCACCCACCCACCCCCCATCCAACCATCCATTCTTCTACCCACCCACCCATCCGTGCACCCACTCATACATCCATCCATCCATGTAGCCTTCCTTTCTTCCTTCCTTTTCCTTCTTTCTTTCCTTCCATCCCTCCTTCCTTCTGTTCATCCA
This sequence comes from Delphinus delphis, assembly GCF_949987515.2. NCBI lineage: Eukaryota > Metazoa > Chordata > Mammalia > Artiodactyla > Delphinidae > Delphinus > Delphinus delphis. The sequence continues at coordinate 136,040,354 of NC_082687.1, forward strand.
TCCACCTATTCACCCTTCCTTCCTTCCACCCATCCACCTGCCCATCCACGAGTCCTCCCTCTTCCAGCCCTCTGGCCATGCAGACTGCCGAGCAGCGTAGCCTCTACTCCAGGGGAGCAGAGCCCGAGGTCCTGATCCTTGGGCATTACCCTCTTCTCATCCTCCATCTCCTCCCCCCATCCACACGGGCACGTCCCGCCCACCCTGCCTGCTCCCAGATGGCCACGAGCATCTGTCTGGGAGAGGCCTTGACAAGGCCAGGTGACTGTCCCCTGTCCCTAGTAAGGACAGGCCAGCCGCTTTCCCAGAGTCGGTGGTCACAGCCACTCTCCAGAGGAGGGCCACGTTTCTAATCTCAGGACCTTTCCTGGCGGCCTCCACCTTCCCACCATTCTCTTCACCTGAGCAACTTCTCCTTCCGCCCAATTTGTCTCCCATGACCCCTCGTGGCCAGCGCCCAGACCTGACTCAGCCCTACTGCTCACACCTTCATGTTGCTCCCTCTCTCCTCCCAGCCCCTTCGCCAGCAGTCCACTGAGGGCAGGGGGATTTCTTCATGCTTGCCCCATCCTGCACGCCCCCACCAGCCAAGTGTACAGACTCCAGTACAGCCCAGACCAGGGCTAAGAGGACTGGTCCCATGGAGAACCGCAGTTGAGGACCCCGTTTGGTTCATCCGTGTCCCTTATGTGAAGACAGCCTGAAGCCAGGGCACAGCCAGTCTTCCTTAAAGAAGCTGAAGGCTTCTGTTGGCCAGGGGATCATCTCACCTCTTGAGCCCTTTTCTCCTTGGCTGCTAGGAAGCTCAGAACTTGATCCAGGGCTGCACCTTCGTACCACACTTGGTTTTTTCTCTAATAACCAAGTTTTCCAGTTTAATTTTCCTCTGCTCCAGGGGTGCCTTTGACTTTGGCCACCTTCCTGGAAATCAGTGGGGCTGTACTTGGCACAGATTGAGCTGTGAGGTGACTGATTTGTTGGAAGTGGGGTGATAACATCCTCTTCTTTTTTCTCTCTTCCTCTGTTGTTGTACAGGGACTGTCCCCATCCTTTGTTGTACGGGGACTGTCCCCATCAGCACTGACCTCACCCCAGGCCCCAGGGAACACTCGTCCCCTGTCCCCAGAGCTGTCACCTCCCTGAGGACATGTGGACTAATGAAAGAGCCCAACAAGTTTTAGCTGATTGACTGAATTTATAATTTTAAAGCCTTCTGAAATGGACTGATATTCACTTTTAGGTATTTTTTTTTAAATAAAAATACCAAATCATCCAAACCCAGTTAATCTAAATTTCTTTAAGACTGACATCTTTTTATTACAGTGAGGGAATGTTAGTTAAGGTGCACTTCTTGTTTCCATCTAGGGGTTGGGGGGCAGAGGCCTCTGGGGGACTTTCAAGGTAAGAGTGGCCCCAGGAGTGTCTGGGGGTTCAGCCAGCCTTAGGACTAACGTGTACCCACAGCGGGTGATTGAGTTAGTGGGCTGGGCCATCCTAGGTGTGTCCGCCCAGAAGGTACGCAGATAGTACACAAACTTACGCCCAGGACTGAGGGGCAGAAAAACAATGGTTCAGCTCGACTCCCTGAGTCATGTGTGACCCTGGACTTGTCCTGTCCTTCCTGGAAGCCTCAGAGAGTTGGAGAGGGAGGAAGCGGAAGAGGGCCAGTTATGCTTACACATAAGTCTAACCCTGACCACACTCGCCACTGTCGTTCACCATGGTCTAGGAAGTCCTAGCCATAATAATTAAATGAAAAAAAGAAAAAAAAGAAAGAAATAAGAGGAATCTAGTGGCGGAGGAAAAAGGAAAACTGTCACTCTGTAGATGACGTGATACTCTATATAGCAAATGCTGAAGGCAACACCCCAAAACAAATAGATCCCGTCAGAAAACTCAGTTAAGTTGCAGCATACAACAGTAATCTACAGAGTCCATTTTGGGGAGACAAGAGTCCATGCCGGAGACCAGTGAGGGGCCCACAGCAGCCTTTCTGGTGGCCAGGCTCGGGGGGTGGCAGCTGTGGGGTGAGGGCTGGTTGGGTCCGGGATCTATTTTGAACTTGGAGCCAATAGGACCCGCTGGACGCTGGGGTGAGTGAGGGGCATTTCCTGGGATGGGGGCCCTTGGGCAAATCAGAGATTAGTCTTGATGCCGAGAAGCCCAGGTGTGAGCATCGCTCTCGTGTCTGTTTGTTTGTTGAAGTGAGAGTCAGTTCATGGGGCCTACGGTTGACCATGGAAAATGTACCCTTGGGTGCATTTCTCCTTCCCCGGAGAGCATCCGCCCCCTTCAGGCCATCACTTCCCCTCCCCGCCCGCATTGTTGTTTTGTTACCGTCTTTGATGTACTTGCCTCACTTTGGGTCAGCGTGGTTCCGTGACATGTTTAGAAGGAAACAGGGCACCCAGCCTCCCTCCAAGCCTTGTTTCCAGCACGCGACACGCATCACTTAGGTGATTTTCCAATAAGGACGGGAAGACGAAGGGTTGCAGTTATGATTCTGTTTCTGGAGAGCCCGCGAGTGGGCGTGGCCCGCTGCTCCGGGGTCGGTGGAGGATGAGGAATCTCCTGCCCCAGGAGATCTAACAGGACAGCCACTGGCCTCAGGTGACCCTGGGCTACGCTTCTCGAAGCCGCGGGTTTCTTCCTCTTTGGTAAGCGTGACCTTGGGGCTGTGAGCGAAGCTGACCAGTGGCCGGTACTCATGCCGGGAGCAGGTTGGAGGGCTGAGGCCTCAGTGCCGGGCCCCACCGCTTTCCTCTGAGGACCTCATCCAGTCTTGTGGATTTAAGTGCCACCTAGAGTGACTCCCCCAAATTTACATCTCCAGCCTGACCCCCTCCCCAAACCCTAGTCTCAGATGTACAACTGCTTGTCACCCCCACACACACAAGCTGTGCGTCCCCATCGCCATTCCCCTTCTCAGTTACGGCAGCTCCATCCTTCCAGATTTTCCACCTGCATCCAGTCCATCAGCCAGCCCCGCTGGCCCTATCTTGGGGATCAGTCCGTCCCCTACTGCTCTCTTGCCATCTCCAGCTCCACCCCCCAAGCCAGCCACCAGGGACACTCACCTCCTCTCTGCTCCTCTGTCCATGCCCTTGCCCCCCACAGACTCTTCCCACTGCCAGAGGAGGTTCTTGCAGAATTTAAGGCAGACCGTGGCGTGTCTCTGTGCAAACCCTCCTCAGGCTCCACCTCACTGGGAGTAAAACCCAAAGCCCAGCAGATCGATGGGGTCAGGGCTCCCATGTGCTCTGACCTCAACTCCCACATCTCCCAACATCTCCCGTGTTCCAGGGTTCCACCATCTGGAACATCCATCCATCTTCCTTGCTGAAATGTCTGTTTACATAATATGCCCATTTTTAAAATTGGAGTTGTTCGTGTTCTTAAGTTTTGAGAATTCTTTATATATTCTGGACAGGATCCCTTTGTCAGATAAATGAACTGCAAATATTTTCTCCTGCTGGCTTGTCTTTTCATTCTCTTAAGAGCAGAAGTTTTGTGAATTTTGACGAAGTCTGATTTACCAATTTTTGTAAATGGGTTGTGAGTCTAGTGTTATATGAAAGAAATCTTTGCTAACCAAAGGTCCAGGAAGGTTTTCTCTTACATTTTCTTTCAAAAGTTTTACTTTGTGAGGTTTTAGACTTAGGACTATTATGTGCTTTGAATTAATTTTTAAAAATAGTGCCAAGGGGGCTTTCCTGGTGGCGCAGTGTTTGAGAGTCCGCCTGCCGATGCAGGGGACACGGGTTCGTGCCCCGGTCTGGGAAGATCCCACGTGCCACGGAGCGGCTGGGCCCGTGAGCCATGGCCGCTGAGCTTGCGCGTCCGGAGCCTGTGCTCCGCAACGGGAGAGGCCACAACAGTGAGAGGCCCGCGTACAGAAAAAAAAATAACAAAGATGGGTTATTTAGAAATATATATTTGGTTTCTAAGTTATTGGGAATCTTGTAGATACCTTTCTATTAGTGATTTCTAGTTTAATTCCATTGTGGCCAGAGAGCATATTTTTATGATACGACATTTTAAAAATGTACTGAAACTTGTTTATGGTTTAAAATATGTAAATTCTATTTCTGGGTCTAAGTCATAGGCTGGGGCAGCTGGGAGCATAGAGGTACCATCTTAGCCTATTAGGCGTACAGTGCTCCAACCAGAGGGCCTGCCGCATGGTCAGAGCTCACTGGGTATTATCGATTAATATATTATTTATGGAGAAGGCTGGGGAAGGTGACTAGTTCAGACCAGAGGAAGGTGACTTTGGGGAACCTGTGGGCTGGAGGCTGGAGAGAAGAGCCCCACTGTCTGCTGGGGTTTGGATGTGGGGCTTAGCAGGAGAGCCGGTGTCAGAGCTGAGGTGGTTGGATGGTGCCTGAGAGGGTGAGGGTGGGCACGAAGCCACAAGATTAGAGCCAGGACGTCTCCCAGCCCCTCAAGAACAGCCAAGTGGAGAGAGGAAACTCTAGGTGATCACAAGGGGGCTGGGCTGGTCCAAGCAAGGCGGCTCCCGCTGCCTTCTACTACTGGTGTAGCGGGTGGGGGACTTCTGCCCCTGCCCGGCTCCTTGGCGGGGACAGAGACTTCCACGGAGGCTCTAACCAAGTCCCGACGTGCTCGGTTTCTAGACTGGAAGAAGCGCTTCATTGGCATACGAATGCGGACCATCACACCCAGGTGAGTGCCGAAGGACGCTGCCCCCGCCACCCCTCCGTTCTCATCCCTCACCTCGAGCTTCCTCCCAGACCCTGGCCCCAACATGCCCGGCCACCCGCAGGTGCTCCAGCAGGCCAGACACACTCAGGCTTCTGAGCCTTTTTCAGGCCGGTCCCTCTGCCTGGAATGCCTTTCCCCCTTTGCCTGATAGGTTCCTTTGGCTTCCGTAGGACTCCATTCAGGTGCCCCTCCTCCAGGAAGCCTCCCAGATGAGCTTCCTGTGGCTTCCATAACAAATTACCACAAACTCGGAGGCTCAAAACAATAGAAGTTCATTCTCTCACAGTTCTGGAAGCCCACAGTCCCAAATCAAGGTGTCAGCAGGGCTGCACTCCCCCCGGCCGCTCCAGGGGAGGATCTTCCTTGCACCTCCCAGCTTCTGGTGGTTCCAGGTGTCTCTTGGACTGTAGTTGCATCTCTGCAGGCTCTGCCATCCTCATCGCATGGCGTCTTCTTCCTGTGTGTCTGTGTCCAGTCTCCCTCTTATTTCTCTTATTAAAACACCAGCCATTGGATTAAGGGCCCACTCTAAGTCAGGCTGATCTCATCTAGAGATTCTTAACCAACCATGTCTGCAAAGACCCTATTTCCAAACAACGTCACGTTCTGAGGCCCTAGGTGGGCATCAGTTTTGGGGGCGGGGGGGGACACTATTCTACCTCCCCAGGTGCCTCCTCTTCTCTTGCAAAGCTGTGCTTCCCTCGCCAGCATCGCCTTGGTCCCGTGGTGTCAGAATCGCCCATCCTCAACCTTGACCATGAGCTCCTTGGGAGCGGGGACTGGGTCCTGCTCATCTGTCTGCTCCCCCCACCCCTCCCAGGACCCGGTCTACAGCAGAGTGGGTGCCTGGAAATACTAAGTGAGTGAAATAGAGAAGGGGGTGGGGAAGAGGAGGGAGAGAGAGGAAGGAAAGGAAGCTGAAGGGAGGAAAATGCAACGTCAGGTCCAAGGTTTGAAGAAGGAAGAGGTCTCTGCACTGGGGAGCTCTGGGAAGAGGTAAGCTCACCTGACTCACCCTCCTGCCCACTCAGTCCCTAAAATGACCTTCTTCCTGTTTCAGCAACTGTTCACCTAGGGAATAGGTCTGAAAGCAATTCGGAATCAAGACCGATATGCCAATTTGTCTTCTAAAGGTGTCCTTTCCGTCTCCCTATCACCCACCCGCTCATCCGTCACACCGTCCGTCCAGTCGTCTGTCTCTCCACAGCATCATTCACCCAGTGTCTGTTCATCCTCCTCTACCTTTCCTTCCTTCCTCATCCTTCCTCCCCCCCATCCTCCCATCCGTCTGTCCATCACCCTCCCCTCTTTACACTTCTGACCATCCACCTTCACCAAGGTTTCTCTTGAGGAGCCCACGTTGAGTAGGGGACACAGGCAAGGATCGGTGACAACCCAGAGTGGTCAGTGGCAGGACAGGGCAAGGTGGGAGCCCAGAGGAGACGCCTGGTCTGGCCCGGGTGGTGGAGAGAAGGAAGAGTCCGTTTGGAGGCTCAGAAGGAGTGCCTTAACCGTGGAACTGCCTTTTCAGTTTGGTGGAGGAACTGAAGGCCAGCAACCCAGACTTCCCGGCGGTCAGCAGTGGGATTTACGTGCAAGAGGTTGTCCCAAATTCACCTTCTCAGAGGTAGGCTTCACTGGAGGAAGCAGGGAGACTGGGCAGGTGGGTGCAGGGCCTGGGCTGGGCCTCACTGATGCGCACGACCTTTAGCTTCCTGGCAGCATGACGCAATGTGGAGTGGCAGGTGGGACTCCGGCCAGTCCTCTAAGCCAGAGGCAGGCTGGAGAGGTGAAGGCCATGCCCTTCCTTGGCCCAGAATGTCCTTTCCTTGGGTCTGGGGAGACAGAGTAGCAGAGGTCACCCTGAGCTGCGTCAGCCTGGCTCTCACCAGCCCCGTGGGCCAGCCTGGGTCTCTCTGGGCCAGTGTTCTCATCTACAAAATGGGCATGATTCAACCTACTCTTCCTGTCCCGTGAGACATTGTCAAGATCAAATGAGATAAAGCCTTGTTTTCTTGGAAACCACCAACTACTAGAGAAAGGTCAATTGTTGCAGCACTGTGGGCTGAGGCAGGCAGTGCGGTGGGTGGGGTCTGACGCACTTGCACGGCTGATCTGTGCCCTGGAGCAGCTCTGAGCAAGGCCTACCCCTCCTCTGCCTCAGGGCTGCATCTGTGCAGTGGGCGGGCTGCAGCAGATCCCGCTTTTAACTGTAACCCCGGGAGCTGGAGATGGTCCACGCTGAGATCTCGGGCTGCTGGAAAGGGTGAGGGCAGAGTGCGGACTGGAGCCGGGCAGGTGGGCCCCCCAGCCCCCGTGGCCCCTGCAACCCAACAGGACGCCTCCTTTCTGTTTTGTGTGCTGGGCTGGAAGACGCGGACCCCTTGTGTCCTTCCACCGTGAACACAGTACACGTGCTCAGCCCGCAGCCGACCTGCAGTAAGAATTGTTGCAATACCGATCCGTGAATCCATGAAAGCCAAAGAGTAACCACCGCAGCTCAAGCTCTTTATTCCGAGTTGCCGCACCCCGCGATTCAGCAGACAGCGGTCACCGAGAGCGGCCGCACGCAGGGCACCCCAGAGCCAGACGGGAGCTCTGTGGCGATGGTGGCTGCCGCCGGCCAAGGCTGCACGTGAGCTGTGCGTTCCACGTGCATCATCTCAGTCAATCCTCACTGCAGCCTGGGACACGCAGGCTGCTGCTCTCGCCCCATTGCTCAGATGGGAAGGCTAAGGCTTGGCAAAGTCGCTCCTCCGAGGTCACACGGCCCACGTGTGTGGATCTGGGCGCTATCACCCATGCATCTAACCACGGTGCCACCCCACCCGCCCTCTGGGGGGAGGGGAAGGTCGCAGCGAGTCAGGTGCAGAAAGGGGGGGCCAGCCCAGCTCGCTCTGTCTCTGATGGGAAAATCTTACGTTAGAATCAACCCCCTGGGCCTCGTAATTTGCAAATCATGTTCCCACGTAGGGCTGTAGATGTGGAAACCGAGGCTCGAAGGGGCAGAGCACCTGGCCCAAGGCAGCCCAGCGAGGGAGGCTGCAGCCAGAACGTGACCCCAGCCCTTCTGATGTACAGAAGTAGACCGAGAAGGCGCTAGTCCGTTGCAGGACAGTGCTTTCCGTCTGCTGTGAGAGCCTTGCGGTCAGGGCCGTGTCCTTCCCTGTTGAAATGAATTTTCCTAATGTGCTGCTGTTAACGCCCACTGTGCCCAGACCCGGGCCCGGGCCTCTCGGGGCGGTGCTGTGACCGCGTGTCTCTCCTGTTGGCAGAGGGGGCATCCAGGATGGCGACATCATCGTCAAGGTCAACGGGCGCCCTCTGGCCGACTCGAGCGAGCTGCAGGAAGCCGTCCTGACCGAGTCGCCGCTGCTGCTGCAGGTGCGGCGGGGGAACGACGACCTGCTCTTCAGCATCGTGCCCGAGGTCGTCCTGTGAGGGTGGGGCCCCCTCCCTCCATCGCCGCCGGAGCCTGCAGCCGGGACAGGGGCCAGCAGACGGGCTCCGCCCGGAGCCGCTGCCTCCCTTGGGGTCAGGACCAAGGACCGAGGTCGGTCCTCAGCAGAGCCAGAGGCCTCCTCCCGGCCGTCCAGGGCCAGAGCCACGGCTGGGCTTGGCCAGGGGTCCGCATCTCAGCCTTCTGGGAGGACTGGCCCCAGCATCACGGTGCCCCTGGGGGCAGCCCAATGTCCCCCCCGCCCACCAAATGCTCCTGAGGGCCCTTCCAAGTTCCCAGATCTAGAAAACTCTTCTATTTGCCCGGAGGAAGTCCCATCCTCTCTCCCGCCTTCCTGCCTTTGCACCTGTTGATAGGATACCTCTCTCTGGAATGCCCGCTGCCCCACCCCTCCCCTCAGTGACTCTCACCTGTTCAGGTCTCAGCCCCCCAGCCTCCTTCTCTCCCAGGTGCGCCTCCCTGGCCTCCCACACCCAATAGCACAGCGCCCACCATGTTGAATGACCAGGGCTGTCTGCCCGGCCAATCTGCTCCCCTTGAGGAGTCAGGTGTGGCGGTTCTGGCCCGGAGTTGGCACCGCGGGATGTCCCCTGGCCGTCCAGCTAAGCCCCAGGGCTTGGCGATGAGGTCCGCCTTCCCAGGCGCAAGAGAAGCTGGCAGGGAGCAGAGCGTGTCTGACCCCCTGGAAGACCGCCCGTCCTCCGGGAGGGGCCCCTGGGGTGGAGGGCGGAGGACAGAGGAAGCTGGGACCTGCGGGGGGGAGGGGAGGGGAGGGCTGAGCCGGCTACACCTCCCCGGGCTGTTCTGTGCAGCGGGACTCACGGCATCGCCCAGGAGCAGGCGAGGTGCCCCCCTCTCCGCGGGGAGCCTGTTTCCAGGTGCAGCCGGTCCCCCATGTTGCTTGTACTGTATGTTTCTCTACTGTATGGGAATTAAAGTTTACAAGCACATGGTCCCGTGCCAGCAGGGGCGTCTGGGGCAGCCCACCCGCCGCTGTGCCGCTTCTCCTGACCCAGAGCTGACACATCAGTGGGCACGGAGACCCGGGCCTAACCGCCTGGAGCACCCAGGCATCGCCACGCCCCAGCCGCCCCACCACTCAGCCCTGGCTCCCCACTTGCTCCCAGCCCCCCGGTCCCCGGCAAGACCCCTCCCTTCCCCGTGTCGTGGCCTCTCCCCCCAGGCAGCAGGGTCCTGAGACCTCCGAACTCCTGGCAGTCGGGCAGAGCCCTTGGAGAGGCGCCTGGCTGGCAGCGGCGAGTCCGCTGAGTGTGCAGTGTGTGCCCGGCCAGGCCGTGTGATAAAGGCTTCCCTGCATCTGTGCTGTGTCATCCTCACTGCAGAGACCACCCAGCAACAGGGAATGAGGCAGAACAGGAGAGACAAAGCTCGCTGCCCAGGGACACCGCAGGGGCTGCCCAGGGATGGCGGGAGCTGTGAACTTGCCCAGGCCCAGCTCCCAGGGTCACAAGTGGGGTTGTGAGGGTGAGGGGCGCCCATCAGGGCTGAGAGGGAGGGGCCCAGCCCTGTGTTCTGGACCACTGGCCCGGAAGGATCAAGTTCCCTTGGTTCCAAACCTTACAGCGCGGCAGGGTCTGCCGCCAGCCGGCCTCTGTGTGACCGCCGCCACCTTCTGCCTCGGGGGTGGGGCGGGGGAGTGACCTCAGACTGCAGACTGCAAGCTTTTCCGAGCTCCGAGAGCCTGGGGTTCAGTAGGTCCAGACTTAAATGACCCGCCACGGGGCGAATTTCAGGAGGTGGTCTCAGACGGCCATGGCGGCAGCCGGAATCACGCTCAGTACCTAGAAGGGCTCACGGGAGGTGCGTGGAGACAGGCACGCCGGGCGCTGGAGATGCTGAGTGTGGCCAGCTGGCTGGCTGGGGGAAGGGAAATCGGACCAAGAATCACTCAGCACCCACACTCAGAAGAGAACCAGAAACTGTCACAGGCGGCTTTTTAATGAGGGCTCTGGGATCTGGTTCACCATCCCAGTTTTGCAATCCCAGGGCTCAGATGATGTGAACTAAGCACCCTTCTCAGTCCCCACCCCTGGGCCGTACCCAGGCCCTGCTGGGGAAGGAGGGGGCCAGGCATAGAAGCAGCCCTGCAAGGCACCTCCCAACCCCTACCAAGCCGTGGTCCCCACTGCCCGCCGGTCCGCCCGCCCCCTCCCGTCCACCCTGAGCTGGACTCCACAGTTACAGCCCATCCCAGTGCCAGCATCCTCCGAAAACGTCAGAGCACGGCCCCAGAGCCTGGTTCAGCCCACGCCGCGGGACTGCCTGCCTCCCAGCCAGCCCCCGTCCCTCCCCTCCCATCCAGAGTGGGTGGGCCACAGCGTCCCCACAGAGCAGGCCCCGTGCCACCCCACCCCTCAGCCGAGAACAGCCCGAACGTCCGAAGTCTGTCCACCCTCTGGGGTCTCTGCTCTCGCTCCCACCGGGCAGGCCCCCTGCTTTGCACACTTGCAACGGCCCGCGCAGCGTGGTCCTTGCTCTCCGTCTTCAGCCGTCCTGAGCACGTGCCCAGCGGCCACTTGGTCCCCCCTGAGAGTAAGGAGGAAGGCTGTGGAAGCGGCAGTCCAGGACATGGCCGGCCACTGGAGATGCTGAGTGTGGCCAGCTGGTGCGTGGGCCTGGACTTGGGCAGAGGGTGAGCTGGAAGCAGGGCGCTGAGAGTAGAGCCTCAGACTTGACCAGGGCCAGGCATCCGAGAGGGACCTAGGGTCCGAGATCAAGGGGATCCATTCGGTTCCTGGCGGGAGCGGCTTCCCAGCTGGCGAGGCTGCTGCTCTCTGCGCACACACGGGGCGGGGGGCTGCCCACAGGGCCGGCAATCCCACCATGGAGTCCTCACCCTCACCGAGCCCTGCTCAGCCCCAAGGCCCCAACTCTACCTCCCATCACGCTGCGGGTAGGGCTTCAGCGTATGAATCTGGGGGACGCAATCCAGCCCTTAGCACAGCAGCGGGGGTGGGGAAGGGAGAGAAGCCGACGGAGGCCTGCGGTGTTGAGCTGGTGGGCTCGGGCGACGGGGCGGACCCGGCCGAGACCCTCCGAAGAGCTGTGCAAAATGGAAAGCGGGGTGGTCGTCCACAGACCCCACCCTCCCTCGTTCCAGGGGGCTATGCCCAAGGGGAGCCCCCAGGCCAAAGGCGGAGGGACGCAGGCCCTGGAGGTAACGCTGACAGCGAGCCCAGAACTGCCCCTCGCAGCTGCAGGTGACCTCAGAGGTGGGGCAACGTGGGGGAAACCGACAGCCCCTCCTGCCTGAGACTTTGAGAGACAGACGTCGGGCGTGCCCAGCACTTGCCCAGTAGATCCAGTCGGATAACACGCTTGCAGTGCCCCAGACGGGTCGCCGGCCCCCTCTGGGCATTTCATGGAGCCGTCTTCCCCTGAGGTGTGGAGCTGGGGTGGACTGGGCTCCCCGGGCGTGGCGTCTGCAGGCAGCAACGGTGACCAATTCATCAGCAACCCTCCTTCTCCACCGCCACCCAGAGACCCTCGGGTTTGGAGGGGAGGGAGGAAGGGGGCAGACGTGGGACGCAGCCCCGCTGCCCAGAGAGGGCGGGGTGAGACCCATCTGTCCCTAGAGCGGCTTTGCTGCAGGAAGCGCTGGGTTAAACGTCACGTAGGGCAGACTCGGCGCGTTCCCTTAGGTGGCCTGGTTCAGTCCCTGACCCGGGAACTGAGATCCTGCAAGCGGCGTGGCACCGCCGAAAACAACTGTCACACGGGAGGCTCCTGACGCACGGTCTGGCCCCAAAGTGCCCAAAATGTCACTTCACATCCGCTTGCTCCCCGCCACCGGCTCCCTGGGTGACAGGGCTCCCCTCCCTCCGTGACCTCAGCTTGTCCACGTGTGAAGCGGGAGGCAGGAGCTGGGGCTCGCAGCGCAGGCGTCAGCTGGGCCTGGGCCGTGGGCTCGGCTCAGCCCCTCCCTGGCTGACCTCTGTCAGGGCCCTTGACTCCACGCTCCTGCATGCAGGGAGGCCTGTGGATGCCACCTCCGGGAGGAGGGACACGTCGCCTGACGCTGGGCACTGCCTGCTCGCCCACCCCAGCTGGCCCTGCGGCGGTGGGCTCTGTGGCAGTCAAGGCCTCTGCCCTCCGCCAGCCGCTCAGCCCTGACCGCCCCCGCTGGGCACAGCTGGCCTCTCCGCGGCTGCTCCAGCTGCCCCTGGAGAAGTACAGCTTTCTCAGAGCCCGCCAGCTGCCGCCCAAGCCGTGTGCAAGCCCCAGGCTCCTGACGCAACCCCTGGTGGCTGAGCTCACAGCCCACCCCCTGCTCTGCGTCCCAGGAGCTGTAAACAAGATGCTGAGAAGGTCAGAGCCCCGTGGGGAGGGCGACCCCCACTTCCAGCCTCGGGGTCCCTCTCTAAACACCTGGAGTTCTAGAAGGATGGGACCGGAAGGGGCATCACAGCTTACCAAACAACCCATCGCACAGAGGCTGAAACTCAGGCCCAGAGAGGCAAAGGACCTGGGGTCACACGTGAGCTGGGGGCTGGCCTGCAGGGGACAGGGCTGGGCCGGAGCAGACAGCTGTGGCCACAGCTGCAGCAGGACAGACATCCATGTGCCCGAGCACGTGGGACCGGGCCAGGAGCTCCCAGAGCCAGCGTTCCGGGGTAGGAGCTCTGTGAGCAACAGACCTGCAGGTCATGACATCTTCCTCCCAGAGTTCCTCCGTGGGCCCCTCCGGGATTAGTGGGTCCAGAACACAGTGCCAAGGACGGAAATTCTGGAAGGGGTCACAGGTGCGAGGGAAACAGCAGAGGACCGGGCACTGATACCCCCGCCTTGAGCCGTGCCTGGGGGCGACCCGGCTGGGGCCCACCTGCCAACACTGCCCAGCTCTGTGTCTCCGTAGGGTGGGTCCCGCCTCCAGTCACCCCCTGCCCTCCACCACAGGTGTGGACCCCGCCTCCCCGCCTCCCCGCAGCCCCCATGGCTGCCCCGCTGTTCCTGCATGTTTATCAGGCCTTTCGGGATCTGGCTCTGCTCTCATCTCCCTCCGTTCACTTTCCCCCGTCCTGCCTCTGTGCGAGCCGCTCGCTCTCCCTGGACGCTCTCCCAGGCTGCCTTGTGCCTGCTTCTTTCTACTGACCATCCCCTCCATGGTAGGCTGAAAAATGGTCCCACAGGTGTCCACGTCATACCCCCCGGGACCCGTCATGTCACCTCGCGTGGCCAGAGGGACCCTGCAGCTGTGATCAGGTGCCGATCCTGAGATGGGAGGTCACCCTGGATTCTCCGGCGGGGATTCACATGACCACAGCGTCCTTATAGAGTGAGGCAGGAGGGGCAGACAATGGATGCGAGGTTGGGGTGACATGAAGGGGCTGAAGACTGTGGGAGCCTCTGGACGCTGGAAAAGATGGGGAAATGGGTTCTCCCCGGAGCCCCCAGAGGAACTAGCCCTGCCCACACCTGGAATTCAGCAGTGACACTGACCCGGAGAACTGTGACAGTAAGTTCCATGGTTTGAAGTCGCTGCATTTATGGTGATTCGTGACAGCAGGAACCTGAACCCTCTCTAAAGCCCATTCATCCTCTCTCTCCAGGAAGCCTGGCCACACCAGGCCCCCAGGGAAGCCCCTGCTTCCCGCATCCAGTCTGTCCCACTGTTCAGTTGTGTACTGACCGCTTCCTTTCCCAGAAGCCCAGCTCCAGGAGTTTGTGAATTTCTCTGAAGTCCCAGCCACGTCCCCAGAGCCAGCCCGGGGTCCGCAGCAGAGCAGGTGCTCAGGGAAAACACTCCACTCAGGTGGGGCTCGTGAAACCGAGGTCCTTTGAGCTCTAACAGTCGGGGGCCCGTGCCTGCCACGTCATTGCAAGCCAGGTCCCCAGGTTCCATATCAGGGAAGGCCAGATACCCAGGGGCGTGGGGACTTGGGGAGGGGAGGGGAAGGGCGATGGGGGGGGGCAGAGAATGGCCCCAATTTCCTCATTGCCACGGATTTCTCTGAGCCCCGGAAACAAGCCTCCCTACACCCGCAGGTGTCCACTCTGATGGAGCCGACCACGTGCTGTCCCTTTACACACCCGGAGTCACCAATCTCTACCCGGGACCCGCTCCAGGCTCTTGGGGACACCTCCGGCCAGGAGAGCCTCCCGGGGAAATGGACCGTCCTCCTCAATTTGGCCTCCATCCTGTTCCCTCGCCTCACTTCAAAGGAGACCCCCGCACTCTGGGGCCACCCCTCCAGGGCTCCTCAGAGGTGGTGAGCCGCTCACCTCACCCCTCACCCCTCACCCACTGAGAGGGGCCCTCCTCCCTCCGGCTGCCCAAGTCCTCTCTGACGTCCGTCATCTCTACACACGGTGGTCACAAGCCACATGCTGTCCCACAAACGGCTGCCCTCTGTCTTCTCAGGTCCAGAGGCGAGGGCAGAGTCTGGCCCTGATCCACCTCTGCAGACACTCCCAGACTCACAGCCCCGGCCCCTCCAAACCCAGGTAAACAGAACAAGATGTGACAGCACATGCGCGCACACTGCACACGTGACTATGCACACGGCCACATGTAAATACACACACGCAGGCATGTGTGCACACACACAGCACACGAGTGTGCACAGGGCACACACGTGAATATACACACAGACATGTGCGTGCACACACGCACGCGATCGCCCCGCTCCTATCGCACCTCTGTCGGTGTGCTGTGTCCTTGTGCACATCTCTTTTCATTCCACATGTCAGGATACCCACTTTTCTTGAATTCCATGTCGTCTTCTTCTATCAATGTCTTTTTCGTTTTGGTTGAAATGTTTCCTCAAGTAAATGTTTTCTAAAAACGGCGCAGTGGGTAAATGGAGAGAGGACGTGCTTGAAACGTTTTTATTTTTTCAGAGTCATTTTTCCTGTGAAGTGTGACACATAGAGAAAAGGGCCCTCGCCTACGGTGGAGTGTATCGTCTGAAAACAAACGCGCACCACCACCACCACCCGTCAAGAGCAGCAGCCTGACAGCCCCCACAGCACCTGCAGTCCCTCCCACGACGCCGCCTCCTTTCCTCACTTTAGGGTCATCATTTCCTCCCTTTGCTTTAAAGTTTTATCACCTACGCCTGCATTGCTAAACACAAGTTGAGTTTCACGTGCATCTTTCACTATTACAAATGGGATCCCGGGGCTTCCTTGGTGGCGCAGTGGTTGAGAATCTGCCTGCTAATGCAGGGGACACAGGTTCGAGCCCCAGTCCGGGAGGATCCCACATGCCGCGGAGCAACTAGGCCCGTGAGCCATGGCCGCTGAGCCTGCGCATCTGGAGCCTGTGCTCCACAACGGAAGAGGCCGCGATAGTGAGAAGCCCGCGCACCGCGATGAAGAGTGACCCCCGCTCGCCGAAGCTAGAGAAAGCCCTCGCACAGAAACGAAGACCCAACACAGCAAAAATAAATAAACTCCTACCCTCAACATCTTCTTAAAAAAAAAAAAAGGGATCCCACGATGTGTCCTCATTCGTGTGTTTTACCAAATATGCTGCTTGTCTCATCCACAGTGATGTGTGGCTTTAGTCACTGATGCTCATCGTCACTGGAGAGCATCCGGTCCACGAGTACCTGTCTCCTGGTGACAGACACCTGGGCTGTTTCCAGCTCGGGGCTGTGCCCCATCTCCAAGCAGCCGTGAGCATGTGTGTATGTCTCCAGCGACTGGGCAAGCATTTCTGCTGGGTGCCTTTCTAGGAGCGAGATGGCTGGGTCATTGGGTGCATGTATATCCCATTTGTATATGTATATCCCATATCCCATTTGGGTAGAAATATAAGCTTTTCAAAGTGTTTTACTGGGCTTCCCTGGGGGCGCAGTGGTTGGGAGTCCGCCTGCCGATGTAGGGGACGCGGGTTCGTGCCCCGGTCCGGGAAGATCCCACGTGCCGCGGAGCGGCTGGGCGCGTGAGCCATGGCCGCTGAGCCTGCGCGTCCGGAGCCTGTGCTCCGCAACGGGAGAGGCCACAACGGTGAGAGGGCCGCGTACCGCAAAAACAAAAACAAAAACGAAAAAAAGTGGTTTTACTAACGTGCACCCCCCCGCCCCCCGCGTGGACGAGACTTCTCAGTGCTCCGCACCCTCGCCAGCGCCTGACGCAGCCACAGCCTCGAATGTGAGCCATTCTGTGGCCACGGAGCAGTCGCTCTGGATTTCAGTTTGCAAATCTGTGAGCCCTGGGAGCCTGGGCAGCTTTGCAAACACTTGCCGGTCATTTAGATGTGCTCTCTGGTGCAGGACGTTTCACGTCTTGCCCCTTACTCTCTAGAACAGCCCGTTTCTTATCGCTTGGTGGTTCTTTTATACACTGTAGAAATGAGCTCTTTTCAGGATTTGTGTGCTGAAAATGCCTCCTCTGTCTCTGTAGCTTGCCTTGCCACTCTCCAAACGGTATCCTTTGATGAGGTTTGTTTCAATAGCCCAATTTACCCATCTTTTCCTTCCTAGCCAATGTTTTTTTATATCTGGCTTAGAAAGTATCTTCCTACCTCAGGATCCCTACCTTCCTGATGGCTTCCTGAAGCTTTCTTATTTTACATTTTACACTTAGATCCATAATCCAGCTGGAACTGACTTTTATGTGTGGTGCAAAGGAGAGATCAAGTCCCATCCTTTTCCATCTGGACATGTGGAGATATCATTGTCCCATAAAATGCAATTATTTCTCCCTTTCTCAGAGCCCAAGCCCCCATATATGCCTGGTCTGTTTTTGGACTCTTCTGTCCTATGGCTCTTCCCCTCTATCCTTGTCCCAACACCCTCCAGTCAAAATCACTTTAGTTTTAGGATATATTTTATTAGCGAGTACAGTACAAGCATCCACATTGTTCTTTTCCTTCAAGGGTGCTTAGCTGACCTTGACTCTTTGCTTTTCTGCACATATTCTAGAATAAGTTTGTCAAGTTCCACCTCTTGTGAATTTCATCAGTATGGCACTGGATCTACGGATCAGCTTTGAGAGAGGTGACGTTTATAACATCCAGGCTTCTTCTACATGAACATGGCTATTCCTCCATTTATTTCAATTTCCATTAATTTCTCCAAAAATGTCATACAGTTTTCTGTGTAGATAGCTTACATTTGATGTTGTAAATAGTATCCTTCAAAAATTTTCTGACTATTGCTGATATATAGCCTTGTTTTTATGGTTTTTTTCTTATTTTTCAATAATTTTGTATACTGCTCTTATATCCAGCAACCTTGTCAATTCTAACAATATATATAGAGAGAGCATTTTTCTACGTACTCAATAACATCATCTATAAATAATGAGTTTTGTTTCTTCCTTTTCAATCTTAATACATTTTACTTGTTTTTCTTGCCTTGTTGCACTGGCTAAAACCGCTAGTTCAATGTTATGTAGAAAAACTGATAATGGACATCTTAATCTTGTTTCTGATCTCAAAAGAAGAGATTTCCACACTTCACCATTAAAAATAATGTTTCCTATAAGTTTTTTATACTAATCTTTATCAGCTTAAGGAAGTTTCCTTTTATTGCTAGTTTGCAATAATAATAAAAACTATGAATATTGAATTTTAACAAAAGCCTTTTCTGCTTCTACTAAAATGATTAAATGATTTCCTCCTTTGCTCTGTTACTGTACTGAAATACCTTGATTTTAAAATGCTATACCAACCTTGCACTACTGGACAAAATCTTATTTTGGTGTAATATCCTTTTTTAATATTTTGCTGGATTTTGTTTGAGTTTTCTGTGTTCATTAGTAGTTGGTCTATAATTTTCCTTTTTCCGGGTGTTCACTTCGGAGTTTTCTATCACGATTATTCTGACCTCATAAAGTGACTTGGGCAGTGTTTAATCTTTTTCTGTTCTCTACAAAAATTTGTATAAGATTGACATTATTTCTCTCTTAAATGGTGAAAGAATTTTCTGGTCATGACATCTATTCTTGGAGTTTTCTCCAAGAATCTTCTTGGGAAAGTCTGAACTATGGATTCAAGCTCTTTAGTGTAATAGGGACAATTCGAGTTTTCCATTTCTTCTTATGTCAGCTTAGGCAAGTTGTGTTTCTCTGGGAATGTGTTTACCTCATCTAAATTTTGCAAGTATTGACCAAATTGTTCATAATTTCCTCTTTTTATTTCTTTAATGGCCTCTGTTTCTCCCATTATGTCCCATTTTCATTCTTGACATCACCATTTGTGCTTTCCCTCTTTTTATCCTGATTAGTCTTATCAGGGGGTAATACATTTTATTACTCTTTAAAGAAGCTTTGACTTTGTCGACCCTTTCCATTGTACAATTGTTTTCTATTTCATTGATGCACAGACGTGTCTCAGTGTCCAGCCCAGAGTGGACACCCAGACATGCTGTGCCCCAACTCCTTGTTCAGAAGATGAACCACTTCCAAACAGACCCAGCTCTGTTCTCAACTCCCCTTGGCTCACAGCTTTCCCAGGGCTCCTGCCCCAAAGCTGGCATGCCTTTGGGCTGGGATGGATATGTCTGAGTCTCTGGGGGTCAAGCTTAGGCGCAGCTGTTTCCCCGCCACCTGCAACCTGCTCACACACGTGGACAGCGTGTCATCCCGCCCTCCTGTCTGCCACCCAGGCCCCCCTCTCCATCAGCCAGGGCTGAGCTTTGAGCAAATCTCCTGACAAAAGACTGTGCATGTGAAGAGCTCAGGGACCCAGGGCCGCACCAGCCAGGGGCCAACAAGGCCCTCTGTATAAGCTTACGTTCACTGAAATAAAACTATGAAGGCCACCAATCTGTTAGATGATCTGTCATGACCCAGATCACAGTGTACTGAGAGGCAGGGAGTCTGCAAAGCAGTGTACTGAGGGGCAGGGAGTCCTGGGCGCCTGCTTTCCCTCCAGTCCAGACCTGCTCTGCTGGTCCCACAGAGAGCAAGAAGCATCCCTCTCTGTGTTCACTCCTCCCGACCTCCTGACCCAGCATCCTCACTCCTGTCTTCAGGCCCACCTGCATTCCTGAGACACTGAGCAACTCCACTGCCTGACATGCTGAGGGTTAATCCTTCCCACGGTCACCCAGGGGTGCGGCATCCCTGCTGGGCTGTGCTGCTTCCTGCATCGGTTCCTCCTCCTACACCTGGCTCCCTTCCATGGCTCCAAGTCCAGGCTCACCGGCGTGTTTTCAGCCTCTTCAAGGCCCCAGGACTTCTTTGCAAACCCTCTACTCTTCCCAGCCATCGTCTCTACCTTTATCTTCTATCCCCACCTGCTTCTTCTAAATAGTAACGACAGACTTGTCGGATAACAGAAGTCATTGTCGCTGAGGGGCAGGTGTGCAGGAAAAACACCATATCCCAGAATTCTCTGAAAAGGAGAGTTGGCAGGAGGTGAGGGTTGGAGACACACCAAGGTCGAAGCATTTACACGCGAGGTGTCTGAGGCCAGGTCCCCCAGATGTTGACCCTGAGCCACGGATTCAGGCGTAGGTGACCCCCGGAAGCACTGCAGGGAGTGGGGAGTTGGGACAGGGAGGGAAAGGAAACCAAGAAGCTGGTGACTTCAGAGGCACCTGGGGCGTGATCCTGCTGGGGGAGAAGGGGGAGGGCTCAGAGGCTCCTGTCTGAGCCTCCATTTTCTCATTTATGAAATGGGATAGCAATGTATCCAACTTGTGGGGTCGTTATGTGGCTTGAGAGAGAATTCAGGTGAAGTATTAGCACAGCACCAGCCCGTAGTGAGAATGCAATGAAAAATCAGGGGCTATTACGATTTCTGTGTTCCTGAGATTGTCCAAAACTCCCAGTTCCCACATCCGGTGGCTTTCTAACTCAGGGAGGCCATGATAATGATAAACTACATCGAGCACACTCCTTTAGCAAGTAGGACCCACTGTCTCCCCGAGGTCTGCCTGTTCCCACATGCCTGACACGGAGGTCTGCCCCAGGAAGAAGTGCCTTTTTATGAGGTTAACTGCCACATGCTTCTGCAGAGCATTTTTATACTGTATTTGGGCAGGAAGCATCGATGTGCCCGGGTCAGCCAAGGGCGAGCTGTCTGGATCTGCCCGCTGAAGGCGAAGCCTTGGCCAGCAGGCCGTGACCTCCACAGAGAGAGCCATTTTCTATTTTGGTGTCGCAGAGTGGGCTGCTCGTGGACAGGATCCAAGTTGGCCACTATCTTGACAATGTGTTTGCGTTTAGAGCTGAAATGGGTCTAAGAGTAGGTCTGGGAGAGATGGCTGCTGAGGCTGGCATTCTGAGTGCCCAGTGGCAGGTTTGGGGGCTCAGGATGGAGCCCCGGCTGAGAATGTGAGCAGAGCAAATACAAGACCCTGCCTGCTGGCCTCCCCAAGCCACCATCTGAGCATGCCTCCCCTTCTCTCCAGGGCCAAAGGCCACCTCCTCCAGGAAGCCTTCCCGACCCCTTCTTGTTCCTCCCCTGTGGTCAGTTTACCTGCCTGTCTCCTCCATGAGACTGTGAGCTCCTTGAGGCAGGGCTGCTTCTTCTTTGCCTTTCTATCACTTGGCCTAGATGCTTAGTGAAAGCTCTGAGTCAAGCCCACATGAATTTTCATCTTGCCTCTGAGTCCCCAGCTCTGTGACCTTAGGCACAGGCTCTCCCTCTCTGGGCCTCGGTTTCTGCACCTAGGAGGCAGAACAGCAATCCCTCCTCACAGGGGTGGTTGTGAGGCTCAGAATATCCAGGCACCCCCTTCCTTGGTGCCCTTGGACTCTTACGCCTGCAGGAGCAGCTCTTTCACCTGGAGCAATGGGGACATGCAAATCATGCTGGGCACGATAATGGTGTGCACTTAGAGACGGTTCATTAGGAATAAACGGGATAAATCAGGTAAAACAAAATTAAAACTGTGCCTGAGGGCTTTCCTCGTGGTGCAGTGGTTGGGAGTCCGCCTGCTGATGCAGGGGACATGGGTTCGTGCCCTGGTCCGGGAGGATCCCACATGCCGTGGAGCAGCTGGGCCCGTGAGCCATGGCCGCTGAGCCTGTGCTCTGGACCTGTGAGCCTCACAACTACTGAGTAGCCTCACAACTACTGAGCCCATGTGCCACAACTAAAAAAAAAAAACTGTGCCTGAGGCTTGGTAGGTGTCCCCAAGTATTAGGAGCCATCATCACAATCGCCATCATCACCATCATCACCATCATCATCATCACCATCATAAGCATCATCATCACCATCATCACCATCATCACCATCATCACCATCATCACCATCACCATCATCATCACCATCATCACCATCATCATCATCACCATCATCATCACCATCATCACCATCATCACCATCACCATCATCACCACCATCATCACCATCATCATCCCATCACCATCATCACCATCATCACCATCACCATCATCACCATCACCATCACCATCATCATCACCATCATCACCATCATCACCATCATCACCATCACCATCATCATCACCATCATCACCATCATCACCATCACCATCATCATCACCATCATCACCATCATCACCATCACCATCATCATCACCATCATCACCATCATCATCCCATCACCATCATCACCATCATCACCATCACCATCATCACCATCACCATCACCATCATCATCACCATCATCACCATCATCACCATCATCACCATCATCACCATCACCATCATCATCACCATCATCACCATCATCATCATCACCATCATCATCACCATCATCACCATCATCACCATCACCATCATCATCACCATCATCATCATCACCATCACCATCATCACCATCACCATCACCATCATCATCACCATCATCACCATCATCACCATCATCATCCCATCACCATCATCACCATCATCACCATCATCACCATCATCATCACCATCATCACCATCATCACCATCACCATCATCACCATCATCACCATCATCACCATCACCATCATCACCATCATCACCATCACCATCATCACCATCATCATCACCATCACCATCATCAGCAGCAGCAGCAGCACTATTGTGATCACCATCTTCTTCAGTATTTCTCAAGAAGAATCCTCTTGCAAACTATATGAGAGAAATATTGACTACTGAAGATTTCGTGGGGAACAAGGGAGGGAAGGTACATCACAGCCTAACAGCAAACAACTTAAAAATGCCTGCAAACTACTATAGGGTTGCTTCCCCTGGAACCCCAGTCCTCACTGAAGGACCGCCTTCCACTCTGACCCCGCTCCACCTGCTCTCTGCACGCTCCCCCTTCCCCTCCCGGGTCTCCCCAAGGAGCAGCAAGTCCCCTGCCCTGGTTTGCAGAGTAGCCTCCCAGCAGGCAGGCTCGCCACGAGGCATTCCCTGACTCAAGCACATGCATGGTGGCTTCCACACACTCGTTCCATGGTGTTAGTGCACATGCACCCAGCCCCGTGCTAAGTATTTAGGGCGCAGCGTCTCATCCCGTCTTTCCGGAAGAAACTACAGCTCAGAGATGCCAGAGGACGCACACTCAGGGCACAGCTGTAGGTGGCGGTTCCCACAGGAGCACTGCCCAGCAGGGTCAGCTGTTATGTCATCTGTGCCATTAGTTCAGTGGAACTAATGTGGGGCCCGGAACTGGCTGAGTGGGCCTCAGTTTCCTCACCTGTAAAATGGGGATAATAATACCTGTCCTTGTGGTTTTGGAAGAACGGACACAGGCAGGTGGAGAAGGCAACCACGAGGCTCCTCTGAGGAAAGCGGGCCCAGCAAGTTTTTCTGTGAAACTCCAAGGGTGGTCACGGCTGGTCTCGGTCACACAGTGCAGTGGGCAGACCCAGAAGTGTCCGAGACAAACTCTGCCCATTGGGGGAGCTGCCCACATACAGAGAGGGATGCCTGACGCAGGCAGAGCCCCTCGTTTGGGGGGACAAATGCTCTGGCCCCAGAGGAGCCCACCTGTGGATTAAGATGCCGCCTGCCCAGCTGCTTCTCTGATCCCCCTTGAAGCAGAAACAGCTGGGCCCGGGAGGCTGCGGCAGGGAAAGCCTTCCTGGGTTGTCCCCACCAGACTGGACTGTGTGCCCCTCCCACCTCCAGTGCTCACCAGCATCATGTTGGTGGCTCAAAATCAGCCACTGTGGGAGAACTTACACGTGACGAGTGGCAGAGCCCACAAAGCAGGGCTATGTCTTTGTTTTACCCACAGAGCCAATGGTTAAACAGGTACCAGCACCTGGCCCTCCCTCTGCACCTACCTCCTGCATTTACACGGGATCCAAGTGTGCCTCTTCCCAGCCACCCTGGGGAGTCAGCCGGATGACCCCAGCCCCCCCCAAAGCCTCAGTTTCCCCATCTGTGAAATGAGGCATCTGGGCTCAGACTTTTGGAGTCTAGAAAATGAAGTCTTTCTAAACCTGGGACAGTTTTTCTGCCTCAGTTCTCCT
The DNA here is from genome assembly GCF_949987515.2 of Delphinus delphis. NCBI lineage: Eukaryota > Metazoa > Chordata > Mammalia > Artiodactyla > Delphinidae > Delphinus > Delphinus delphis. The sequence continues at coordinate 136,063,878 of NC_082687.1, forward strand.
AGTGCTGTTCTTAAATAATTACCGTAGACTCCAGGCGCCTGAGTTACCTTCCACCCTCCTGCCTGCGGGCTTCTGACCCTCTGGGAAGCCAACCACCCAGGTACTGGGCTGGTCTGTCTCATCCTCAGCATCAGTCCCGCAGGCTGCGGCCCTGGCTCCCTGCTCCTGGGGACAAGGTCTCCGCCACCAGAGCCCCTGTGAGTGCCAGCACAGCCCCAGAGAGGGGACGTGTCCCCTGCCTGCTTGCACAAGGACAGGGCCAGGCACATCACACAGAGGACAAAAGAATGTCAGCAAGCACGGGGGAAGGGGCCAGTGTCACCAAGAATGGGGGACGGAAAGTGACAGCCACCACGAGATGCCATCCTACCATCACCAGCAGAGCTTGGAGGCGCTTAGGTCCATCCGGGGCCAGGTGCGGAGACAGGCCACACACCCACTGCGGGCAGGAGACCTTCCTGCAAGGCAGTTTGGCCCATGTGTCTATTAGAGGGTTAAATGCTCATCGCTCCAACCCAGAAGTCCATACCAGAAAAATACACGTCTGTGCAAAAGTATGTGCACTCCTGGCTGGGCCACTTATTCCACGGCTAACGAGAGCCTCGCAGGGCTGCCCTCGGGAAAACTGTGGTCACTTCCCTGGCTCCTGCTTCCCACAGGCCACCCCACCCCGCTGCTCTCCCTGGGGCCACTTGCCCTGACAGGAGGACTCCCGGGCAGGCCACTCTGGAACGTGGCTTCAACCCCTCCGCTCTGCAAGGGCTGCTGCTCCCGCCGTCTCCCTGCTCGCCTGGTACCCTCGGATTTTCCACGGCCGCGCCCAGCTCTGTGCGGCTCGGAGAGACATCTTTCTGCCGGCAAGTGGTTCTCTCCAAGCCCTGCACCCGGCTTGGGGCCTGCAAGTGCCTCTCCTCTCACCTGGGGATGGAGACGCACGGCTCCTGGGCAGCTCGCCCCAAACATCCTCCCTCAGGTCCCTCCCAATCACGATCACCAGAAGCGAGTGACGGCTCAGGTCGGTACGCCCAGCACCCCTTAGTCACCCCCTAGTCACCTTTTCAGAGAGGTTCTGCCTCCTTCTTTAGAAAGGGTGGGCATTAGCCCGCTTTGCTCTCAGAAACAAATTCTGGGTGGGGAGAGCCCCATCTCACGGCCCGTTACCATTGTGATGCTGTGCAGCCACTCACCAGGTGGAAGGCTGTGCTCTGAGCACTTGATGTCTGGGTGGCATGGAATCCTCTGATGACCCTGTAACTGAGTTTGTTTCCCACTTTTGCAGATGAGAGACGTGATCAGAGAGGTTAAGGGTGTGCCCAGGCCACACAGCACAAAGCAGGTGGAGCTGGAATGGGATTCCAAAGTCAAGCCGCGAGCTCCGCGCACACTGCCTGCAGGGCCAGCACCCCTCCCGGGCCCGAGCCTGTTTCACAGGCACCAAGGGTCCTGCTTTGACTCAGAGTCTTGGAGCTGCTACCAGCCCCTGTGACAGCCTCAGGTTCAGGCCCTGGCAGATCTGGGGCTGCTGCTAAATATCTGTTGGATGAATGAAAGCCGGTCGCCTCCCCGGGATGGGTCACTGGCACGGACTCCCCCAGCTGTGCTTTCTTCTTCAAACCTCCGGATACCTGCTCTGGGCCCAAGGAGAGAGGGGCTCGGGGAAGTGGCAGGTGGCCTACCTGGGTCCTCAGCCTGCCTTGCATCAAATGTCGCTCTGGGCTAGCATGGGGGGCACAGCCTCTGGGGTCCCGTGGTCGCCCCAGGACACGGGAGGAGGCGCGGTGATGCCCCATCCCCACCCCTAGGCCAGCCCACCTGCTGACGGTCCCGTCACTCCAGCCAAAGGCTGCCTCTGTCTGCCATTTCAGGCCAAAGGACCAGCCTGCGAATGTGCCAGCAGGTGCCCAGGCAGGACGGACATGCCTGGGAGGCTATGCCCAGGAGTGGCCCGCAGCCAGTGAGGGATGGCCGCCTGCAGGTGATGCCAGCTTCCTCATGCCTGGGTGGGACCACTCGAGGTGTGCTCCACAGTCTCCCAGGGGGCTGCACTGGGATTGAGCCCCAGGAGCCTGCAGCCATGATTCATGATGCACCCTCCGTCCCCCACTCACTTCCTCACTCCCCTGTCAGGGGTCACTGGGGTCAGCCTCATCCCCTTCCCTAGTTTCCTCCACAAGGAGAAAAAGCTCAGTGACCCAAGACAGGGCAGGTCAAGCACACTAGGATACCAGGCAAAGGGGTGAGCACTGTGGGCCCAGGAAACCAGAGGGGGCTTCCTGGAGGAGGTGGCACCGGAGAAAGGCCTTAAAGCCAGAGCAGAGTCCAAGGAGCAATGCCCTCACAGTCCTTGGGCCTCCTTGGGGCCTTTCCGCTGCAGGCTCTGTGAACAGGGGACTTGACCGTGAGGAATTGCAGTTGGGCTTTTCGACAGTATCTGTTCCATCATCTATTTCAAAAGGCTTTTAAGAGAAAGGACCCCAGCTGGAGAAATAATCCCCTCTCGGCCCATCCAGACCATAGAAAATGGATGCTTCCCAGGTGTTCCATCTCCGCAGATGTAAAATGCAGAGAGGCCCAGACCCCAGGCCAGTCTGAGTTGAATTTCACTGTGGGACTATCTCTCCAGCAAAGCCCTTGGATGGGGCAGGCTGGGGGCGGGGTGCCCAGACACCGGGAAGGAGACGTATGACAGCTGGCCCCAGTGACACTCCTGGGTCCCGTCCAGCCAACTCCAAAAGGCTCTGCTGCTAAACTCTTCTGCCCGGCCCCTCTCTGCTTACTTTCTTTCTTTCTGCATTTATTTCTTTTAAAAAATATATAACTTCATTGCTCTTTTCTAATGTTAAAAGCAGCATATGCTCATGGCAGAAAAATCAGAAAAGCACAAGTAAAAAAATTAAATCACTCGTAATGTCAGGGTGCAGCGGCAGTATCTGCCGACTTTGGTGTGTCCCTCTAAGTCTTTTATCGACGTCCACGAAAGAACAGGCTGAGATTTTAACTGGCTCGCTATGAATCTATAGATCAAGTCGGGAAACTGACATCTTGACAATATAGAGGCTTCTTGTCCACGAACGTGAAATATCTCTCCGTTTATTCTCTGATGTTCGTCTTTTTCCTATGTCCGCATCTTGTTGCATTGAGATCACCCTGTAGGTAAATTTCAGTCCTGCTTTCCCACTTCATATTATGTAACGTTAAGCCTTTCTTCAAGCACAGATGCTAATTCCTGCCTAATTTTCCGATATGTGGAGACACCAGAATGCACCAATCATCCCCCATTATTGTACCTCTAGGTTGTTTCCAGACTTGTTTTGAACTATAATAACAATAACGAAGAAATGCTTATCTTCTGTTCACTGAAAACAGCTCACGCACGCTCAGTCAGCTGTCCTTCTCACCATGCAACCTGCACCCACCCTGTGTGATCACTGAGACCTGCTGTGAGCAGGGGCACTCAGAGCACAGAAAAGTCCTGAAAGCATGGGGTCAGGACAGGAGACCCCTTCACGATGCTCGACCAGCCTGAGGGCACGGGACTCAACCCCCCCTGGGCATAGATCTTTCTGTTTCCAAAGCACCTCAGATTGATTCCCTTGGGGGCTCTTTGAGACCCTACACACCGTGGGCATCCTCAGAGCTCGCTGTTGACGAAGACCCTGAAACGTTACGACACGTCCTTCATCCTACTTTCCTGTGATTCCTTTGTTAATGAACCTTTTCCCGGCTATAACGTACATACAGAGAAGCTCTAATCATAAGGGGACAGCTGGTGACTTTTCACGAGGTGACCATGCCATGCACCCAGCCCCGGATCTGAAAGAGAACAGTACCAGGAATGCCTAGGGGTAACCTCTAGTCCAGGGGCTCTCAGCTGGGGCAGTGTGGACCCCGGGGCACGTCTGGCAAGGAATGCAGACGCTTTTTTTTTTTTTTGCGGTACGCGGGCCTCTCACTGCTGTGGCCTCTCCCGTCGCGGAGCACAGGCTCCGGACGCGCAGGCTCAGCAGTTGTGGCTCACGGGCCCAGCCGCTCCGTGGCATGTGGGATCTTCCCAGACCGGGGCATGAACCTGTGTCCCCTGCACCGGCAGGCGGACTCTCAACCACTGCGCCACCAGGGAAGCCCCATGCAGACGCTTTTGATTGTCACAACTGAGAGGGCGCTGCTGGCATCGAGTGGGCAGGGGCCAGGGACGCTGCTCAAAACTCTGTCCTGCACAGGTTGGTCCCCAAATGGAGGACTTTTCAGCCCCAGGTGTCCACAACCCTGAGTTTGGGAAACGCTGCTCTCGTCTATGCTGACTTCTAACTGCATAGACTAGTTTGTCTGTCACTTAATTCAACAACCAAACCTGGTTCAATTTGGTCTTTCCAGAATCAGTTCACAGTTATCCATTCCTTCCCATCCTCCCCGATCTCTGAGTCCAGACTCTCCTGCCTGAGTGAGGGTCAAGTCTCCCCAGCCCAGACTTGGAGTGGTGCCTGACTTAGAGGTCAGGAGCGCGCGAATGGAGGAACGATGCCGGCCCCATCAAGCGAACACTCCCCAGGGCTGGGACAGGTCACCAGGGTCCCACCTCTGAGCAGGACCCCAGCGCCAGGCAGGTCCCCAAGTCGGGTTCTAGAGAAACCCCAGGCCCCTGGGAAGAACAGCGATACCCCAAGGGAGGAGGGGTGGTCAGGGACTCTCCCACGCTGGGCACCCAGAGATGGACCCAGGAGGCCCGTGCCCCCCAGGAGCCCCTGCGCCGAGCCCGACCAGGAAGCAGTCAGGAGACCTGCAAGATAGTGACTCTGGCCAGTGGCTGGGGAGCAGCAGAGACAGATGGAGAAGCGGGAGGAGTGTCAACCTGGGAGGAGGCCAGAACTGGGGAGACCAGGAGAGATGGGGTGCCGTGAGGTCTCGGGAAAGCAGGAGGCTAGGTGATGGTCCTGGGGGAGGGGACAAGCCAGGCCCAGGATCTGGACGCTGGGAACAGGGGGCGGGCAGGCACACGGGGTGTGGGGGACAAGGGAGCCTGGAGGCTGCCCGAGCCCAGGTGCAGCTGAGCAGCCGGACCCCCCCCATCAGGCTGCACCTATGATGCCCAAATCACCCCTCTGCACTTGCACATCCCCGAGAGCGGGCATCTCGTTAACCTGTGCCCTGGGCACACACCCTAGTCCAGCCCTGCGTGAGCCACTGGGAACAAGGGTAGGGCCTCACCCTTCACCTCCTGAGCGCCAGACCCAGGAGGACGGCACCCTGCACGGAGCCGGCACGTGAGGGAGCCGTGTGGTGGAGACACCCAGGACCTTCCGGGGTGTCAGCGTCTCCCCAGAAGCCGGCAGGGAGCGGAACGGGGGTGTGAGGGTTTGGAGGAGGGCAGGTTTCAGGCCCCTGTCCCCATCAGCCGGGCTGCTCTGCAGACCGCAGGCTGCTTCTCAGGGCACTGGAGGTGGCACGTTTGATGAGACTATGTTATTCTTCAAACCAGAAAGAAACAAACTGTATCTAAACAAAAGTTAAAGTCTGAGAGTGATTTAGCACTACAGCCCTCTGGGGAGAATTGCTCCTGGAACCAGAGATCAGACTCCCCAGCGCGAGACTAGACCAACTCCAGAACATCAAAGCCTGGAGTCCTGGGCGCCTCGGCTGGCCCTCGCATTCTTTTTATTTTTTGGCCGTGCCGCGCGGCACGTGGGATCTTAGTTCCCCGACCAGGGATCGAACCCGCGCCCCCTGCACTGGAAGCGCGGAGTCTTAACCACCGGACCACCAGGGGAGTCCCCTGCCCTCGCATTCTAAACAGGTCCTTGCTGCCCAAACCATGCCTCCCAGCCCCCAGCCCACCCCCTACCTGGGGGGGACCAGCTAGGAAAGCGAGGAGCCCAGAGCAGCCCTGGAGGAGGTGCCGCTCGCAGGCCGACACCCGAGAGAGAGAGAGCCCGGCCTCCTTAAATGTTGCCTCTGGTGCCTCTCTCCCCTCGCCTGCCCCACCCTGGGCTCAGGTCTCAACCTTGACTTCGGGACCACAGAAGACAGCGACCTGTCACCTCCTCACCAAGTGAAAGGCTCCAGCAGGCTCCACACTCAGCCTGAGGCCCGTTGGTGGCATTTCAGGAGGTCACTAGGCCTGCCGTCATCAGAAGGCAGGGAAGCGCATCCCGGCCCCTCCACCCATGGCTCTGAGACCCTGAATTGGTCAGTTTACTTCTCAGACCTCAGTTTTCTCGTCTGTTAAATGGGTACGGGCTCTGCCCCACAGGGTCACTATGAAGAGTCTCCGAGAGCACCCATGGGCGAGCCCCCCCCATCCTCGTGACGTGAGCAGCAGGGTGAGTCTGAGGCATGAACCACACACACACCCACCCCACCCAGATCCCACACCCAGCTCGAAGCAGACTCAGGAACTTCTGTCCCCTCTCTTAGGCTGGCCGTGGTCAGCGTGGCAGTGGTCCTGCGGCTGGCAGCCCTGGGCGGGTGAGGTAGCGTCTGTGCCGGGCCCGGCTCTGGTGCCCGCACGATGAGGGTGCAGGAGTGGGGGGCTGGCGGTGCAGAGCGCAGGCCTTTGGGGAGACTCGGGGCACAGCAAGCTGGCTCCCCCAGGCAGGGGCCCAGGTGGAGGGCACTGGGCCACCCCCCAGCCCCTTCCCCTCGTGGGACCACCCCCCTCCCCTCGTGGGACCACCCCCCACCGGTGCGGCAGGAGAGAGAACTGAGCTGGCCTCCTGCCCGGGGGACTGAGGGAGGTGGGCAGAAAGATGAGGTCACAGGGACAGAGGGCGTCACTTGTTTACAGTCAAACACCCATAGCCAGAGACACCACGCGGACACACACGCAGTCCTGTGGACAGACAGCCCTGCACGGAGAGGGTTGGGCAGGTGGGGCCTCCGTCCTCAGCCGGCTGGCATGTCTGGACAGCAAGGAAGTGACACGTGCAAGCAGCGGGCTGTCAGGCCTTCAGCCACGTGGCCCAGTAGGAGCCGTGCACAAGGCTCCCTGCTGGGCTCCGCCCGAGGGGCCCAGGCACGGCCAGGAGACTTGCACAGGGAAGGGGCCCAAGGGCGAACCTGGGTGGCCTCGGACCCACACACAGAGAGACCCCGAAGGCCTCAGAGGGACCACAGGCCTCGGTCTCCCAGGGCACCTAGGGGACCAGATCACAGCGGTATCAACCACTCCTGGGTTTTTTTTGTTTTGTTGTTTTGTTTTTTGTTGTTGTTGTTTTTGGTTTTGGGTTTGTTTTGGCCACACCACGCAGCTCGTAGGATCTTAGCTCCCCGACCAGGGACTGAACCTGTGCCCCAGCAGTGGAAGCGCAGAGTCCTAAGCGCTGGATGCCAGGGAACTCCCAACCCCTCCTGCTTTAAAGCAGGAGCCACTAAGGCACGTTAAACGGGAGTGAGGGGCGACCAGGAGTGTGCCAGGTGGCCTGGCCTCCCCTGCAGCCCTGGGAGAGGGGGAGGCGGGCAGGTCTGGGGGCTGCAGTGGTGGGCAGCCAGGAGGTCACCAGCCAGCAAGTACACACACCCCTACTGAACTCACATTCACACTAGGCGGACTCACAGGTTCCCACCCACTGAACTCACGCTCACACACACGCACACCCCGTGCAGTCCAAGCCCCAGGAAGACATGGGCGGCCCTCCTCTCAGCTCACCAGCAGGCACCGTATCCCCCACGCAACATCTGAGCCTCCGCCGCCCAGAGGAAGGGAGTGAGGACACCACGTCCACTTCAGCCTGGCGTCGGGGCCTGTCCTCACCGCTCAGGACACGCACAGCCACCTCCCACCCAGAAGCTGCCGGAACCAAGGAGGTTGCCCTCAGACGACCCCTTGCCTGTGGTTGGCAGGAGGAGGTAGAAGGAAGGGAGCAGGTTGGCCCGCCCACAGGTCAGATCAACGCATTGCAGCCCCTGAAGCACTGCTTGAGCGCCATTTATGCACCAGGCCCAGCGCCTGTCCCACGAGACAGAACTATGACTCACTGCTAACCAGGGGCTCCCAGGGCTGGTCTCCACCACTGGGGCAGCCGAGCTGGCACTGTGGGACTGCTGAGAGAAAAGAGAGCCCGTCTGAGAGGCACCGCGAGGCCTGGGCCCTGACAACACTGTCTGAGCCCTGGATCCAGCAGTGCCTGAATCCTGACCTGCACCTAGACGTATCAGTCACTGAGTCAATCAGTCACCCTGTGGCTGAAGCTGGTTTGAGCTGTGTTTCTGCACCTTGTGACCAAGAGGGTCCAGATGAACCCAGTAAATGTCTTCTGAAGCGGAAAGTCATCATTTGAAGACCTGTGTCCCGAGGAAGCACAGGGGTGCACCCCACGTGCACCCCACTTAGCCCACGTGCCTAGGGCTGTATGACGACCTCAGTACTTTTGCTTTCGTGGCTTCCTTCCTTCATTAAAAAAATTAACATTATGTTTTACAACTGTGTTGGTACAAGTATGAATGTGATCCAGGCCAGATTCATTATTATGTATTTATTATTATTTTCACTTCTTATTCTATTTTTAAAAAAATTAAAATTGACCATTTCCAGGGGCCCCTAGGAGCCTGTCAGGCCCTCAGGTATGTGGGCGCTATGTCCGCTGGAGAAGTCGGCCCTGACCTAGCCCAGCAGAGACTGGGGGCTTTGCCCACCCAGCCGCGCACCCCAAATGGGGGGCGAAGCTGACGCAGAGGAAAACCGCCCTCCTGGCAAACTGTGTTCACGGAGGGGGCAGGAGGGGGCAGAAACGCTGCTCAAAACTCCTGCAAAGGCACCAGTACACGAGGACCCCGCTGGCTTGGACCCGTGGAGAACCAGGGAGGGGAAAATCCCGAGGACGGAGACCCGAGAGGCGTGACCCAGGAGACCCAGGCAGGCCTTGGGGACACAGAGGACCTGGCCAGGTACCCAGTGACCTCCTGGATCCCTCCCCCCATCAGCCCCACCTGCCCCATCCCAGTCACAGAAATCATTCTGGACACCACCCGCTCCCTCAACCCCACGTCCAGGAAATGCATACTGTCCGGCGGCCCCTGGGGTCCCCAGGGTAAGGGCCGGCTCCTTATTCCAGGGTTCCAGCCTCTGCCCATCTCTGCTTCAGGCCCATCCTCTGTAGCCGCGCTGACCTGCCTGCAAGAGAGGCTTCCGACGTGATCCTCACCCACGCCTGGAAGGCCCACGGGCCCCCCGGTTCAGCGCCCGTGGCTCAGCCCAGGCCGGCTCACAGACCCCGAGTCCACGCCAGGCCCTCCTCCATCTCCTTTCTGGGAGGTGCAGGTCCCCCGGCTTGACCCTGGTGAGCTGACGGAACTTGGGCTGGGACGGCCCCAAGGGGACTGTAAGCCGTGACGCTGCCCAACAGGGAGGGTAAGGGAGGTGACAAGTCCTAATGAAAAATCAGAGGGAGCGGGTGGCCCAGCCGTTCCCGGCGGGAGTCCCCCGCCTCCCAGAATGCCGCAGCTCCGGGTCGGGGACAAGGGGGCCGCGGTCTGCATCAGGCTCCAGCTCCCTGGGGACAAGCCCGGCCCCTCTCTAGGTGGAGCCTCAAGGGCGTGTATCCCACGTGTTAGGCCCACCAGGGACCCCTGGCTCCTTGGCAGGCAGTCCGACGGTGAGCGCGAAGACCCCCTTGTGCCCCTAAGTGCTCATCAAACCATACCTCGTTATCGCTTTAATTTTCAGAAGAGCTCTCCTCTCCCCATTTTATAGGTGTGCAAACTGAGGCCCAAGGCATCAAGCCCCTAACCTTGGTTTGCATGGCTGTGAGGGTGGCCCTGTGATTTTCACCTTCTAACCCGTGCTCTAACCCAACCCAGCATGATCCCACTCAGACCCAAGGCAGACGGGAGGAGGGGACAGAGTCTGCCTCCCTCCGAGTGTCGCCTGCAGCATCGGGGGCCTCATGTGCTCCCCACTCCACCCTGAGATGCACACAGTCAGCTACCTGAAGGGCCGTGGGGACCCGGGAGGGGGCCGATGCAGAGGCGGCTGGGCCAGGTGGGCGCTCCCGCGGGTGGATGGGGGGAGGACGCAGGTGCCCTGCTGCAGGGGACGATGGCGCTGGACGCTCCCCCTGCCAAGGGCCACTGCGTGCCGGGCACTCCACGCAGCATCCGCGGCCAGATCTACAGCACACAGCCCCACAGGAGTAAGATTCGTGACAATAAGGTTCACCCCCCCTCACATCACAGTACCCACTGGCTCCACACTAGATAGCACCTAAAGCCAAGGTTTACTCCTGCCAGCTCCCCCGGACACACCTGAAACCAAGACTCGCTTTTGCCTGTTTGAAAGATGCAGGCGTGAGGGCCCAATGAGAGCGTTCACAATTATTTTTTTTAATCACTTTAATTTTTGAATAATAGAAGAGCAAAAGGTCACACATGAAGTATTAGGGATACGGATGGCTTTGGACTTGACAGCGGTTATACCATAGCAACTAGAAGATGATGGAGAAGTTCCTGCAAAATTGGCCTCTGCCCACCCTTTGCTGTAGGAAAATGATTTTCAAATTAGAATTTTATACCCAGTGCGATAGACTGAATATTTGTGTCCCCCACCCCCAAATTCACAGGTTGAAATCCTAAGCCCCAATGCGATGGTGTCGGGAGGTGGGGTCTCTGTGAGGTGATTGGGCCACGAGGGTGGAGCCCTCATGAGTGGGATTAGTGGTCTTATAAAAGAGACCCCAGAGAGCTCACACACCCTTCCTCCACATGAGGACACAGCAAAAAGATGGCATCTACGAACTGGGAAGCTGGTCTCGCTGGACACCGAGCCTGTTGTTTCTAAGCTGCCCAGTCAATGGCATTCTGCTGTAGCAGCACGGATGCCCTGGGACAGCCAGCCCAACTGTCGATCGAGTGTAGGATGGCACGGACCTTTCCAGACAGTTGAACTCTCCCCTGCACTCTTGTTGGAAAGCCAGCAGACTACAGGCTCCCAAGACAAGGGAGTAAATCCAGACCAAGGAAGGTGCAGGACACCCAATGTGTCTGCGGTCTAGAGATGTAGACAAGAGGCAGAGGGTCTGAAGCTGGATTAAAATAAGCACATAAAGAAAAAAAAAACACAGATAAAACGACATAGCGATTGATAACTACGGGGAAAAAGGTAAGGCAGGAAAAGGAATGATAGTATATTACCTGGCTCTGCCGTAGGCTCCGTTTACGTGATCGTGTGAAGGTAACTGAAACCACATTCTCTGCATTGCAGGGCTGGTGCTGGGAAGGAGGTGGTAGGGGTAGGGGCAGCAGATGAGGGAAAATTTATGCCTCTTCTCCATAGGGGAAGTCAGTAGATCCTGATTCAGCTGACAAAACAAGAAGGAGCAATACAAGAATGTTATTTAGGAATACAGGCAGAAATACCAAAAGAATTACTTTTTTAGAAAAGAGGAAGTGGCCGTCTCTGGGGAAGAATAACTGGGGTGGGTGGGGTGGGAGGTAGGGGTTGTTGTTGTTTTATAAGAAGCCCTGGGAATTATTTAACTCCTTAGATTATACGCACATACAACTGTGATTTTAAAAGACTTAAGAAAAGGTTTTCCTGTGAGCCGTGGATAAGCGAGAGCTCAGACTGCAGCTGGAGGGAAGTTGGCCCGGGGAGGCGGATGGAGACCCTGCCTTGCCTGAGAGGCACGGGGGAGGGAGGACGAGTGAGAGGCAAGGGCCCTGGGTTCCCTGGTGGAGATGGGGATCTCAGAGACCACCAGGCAGTGTGGCGGGTACCCGCTCCATGGGGCACGTCCACCTCCCGTTGCAGGTCCGGAGGAAGAGCCTTGGCAGCAGGGCCCCGAGACGCTCGGGCAAGTCACAGCGGCCAGGCCGTGCGGGGTGGGACCCAGGGCTTCCCCACCTGGTCTTGCCTCCCCTTAGATCCTATCTGGAGACCCTTAGGGGAGGGGACACAGGCCTGGGCGACATGGGTGCCCCGAACTGAGCTGACTTGGCCGCCCTCAGGCCATCCCGGGGACTCTGTCCTCTCGTTTCCAGATGCAAAACGAACACCGGATTTTTGCCATTTGGAGGACGCGGGAGCGAGGGCCGAGATTCCTTTGTGCTCTGAGAAAAATACAACATCTGGCCCCTCTGCCCCCAGCGTGGGAACAAGCAGCGCTCAGAGCGTGTGGGCGTGCGTGCGTGCAGAGTCACGCTTCTAGGCCCATCTGTCCTTCGGGCTTTAGGATCGTTTCCTCCACGCTGCTGGCAAATTCTGCAGTTCTGACAACAGCTGTGAATACTCCGCTTAGCCTCTGTGAGCCCCGTGGCCACACAAAGGGTTCAGTCTGCCAGTCCCTAAACCTGCCCCCAGCAGTGACATGGGGGCTGAGGGGCCCGCTCAGGGGCCTCGCTGTGCTGGGCTCATGTCCTTGCTGCTCAGAGTGTGACCGCAGTTGGGCAGCTGGGTGTCACTTGAGAGCTTGTTGGACAGGGGGCTCGCCAGCGGCACCCCCAGATCTACCCCCTCGGGACCCGTGCTCAAGCAGATACCTGGGAAGTTAAAGTTCACGGCTACCTGGTTTATAGGACTTAATGCACACCCCAATCACGTAAGGTTGGGGTGTCACCTGCGGGTGAGAAGAGTGAGGTTCAGTGAAGCTGGGTGACTGACCCCCCCTCACCCAGCCATGAGTAAACGCACTGGCCTCGACCCCAGGGCCGAGCCAGCTGGGTTCAGAAGGGCTGCCGGCTGGTCTGGACGTGGCCTCTGGTGACATACGAGGGACACCAGCTGTCTGGGGCTGTTTCCTCAGCTGGAAGGTGGGGAGGGTCGGATCTAAGGGCACCTGCATCTCTCACACGGTCATGAACCCGCGCTCCGCTGTGGGCCAGGCAGGCCTGGCCAGAGCCTCCGAGGGGTCAGACACACTCACAGGGGAGACAGGCGGTGGGCGGGCCTATCTGCCTCCTGACTCTGCTCCCGGCCGGCTGTGTGACACTAGGCAAGCGACCTGCCCTCTCTGTGCTTCAGGTTTCCTCCTCTGTGAATGGAGAGTAACTGGAGGTGAAATACTTTACTACCTGTAGGGTGCTTCCAACGGAGTCTGGCAAGACAAGCACTCTAGACTTGTTTCTTAAACAGATATTAAAGAGAAAGCACTAGGCCAAGTTCAGCTCAGGGGCAAGGGGAGGGGCGTGAGGGGGTGGTACCTAACAGCCAGAAGGGAGGCGGGATCAGGGGAGGCTTCTGGGAGGAGGAGACCCCCAGGCTGAGATCACCTGGGACAGAAGGAGCAGGGGTGAGGGTCTGGTGGAGAGAAAGACCAGGGGCCCCTCGGGGACGGGATGCACCCGGGAGCTGGCTGGTCCCAGCGGGGTGGGAACAGGCTCCAGGGCAGGTGGGGAGAGATGAGGGAAGGCGGGCCTGCCGGACCCAGTGCCCACCTGGGGGATGAGATACCAGGTCCTCAAAGTCAGAAACGATGCCCGACCCCTACGTGAGGTGTTTCCAAAGAGCTTCCTTTGTCTTGTAGAAAGAGCTGAATGAAGGACGTTGCTGGAGTGAACGCTGGGCTCGGGTCTGGACTGCTGACGGCTGCAGCCCAGGGCGCAGCTCACGGGAAGGATCCCAGGCCACTGTGGACACAGAACCACACTCCATTACGGGCACCCCCTCTTTGGGCGCCCCTCCCAGCGTCTCTTCCTTCCCAGGTGGGGCAGGTGTGGACCGGGAGATGCCCAGGTGAAGGGCCCCGAGGCCCAGGGACACGAGCTCCGGACTGGGCAGGGGCAGGGAGTTCTGCAGGAGCGAGCTGGGCCACGCTGGTGGAGCTGGGGGACCAGAGTGACCCCTGGGAGCCCCCGGAAGCAGTGCCCGGGGATGCGGCAGACGACCAGGCTTCAGGGGAACGGCACCAAGCACGGACCTGCAGGTGGAAGGCTTCCCGCGCAGGGGATGCGCCCAGACCTGTCCAGCGGCATGTGTGTCTCCTGAACTGTCAGGAAGCGGACTCAGGGCTCGTCACCTGTCCCAGGTCACAAGGTGACAAACGGCTGGGCTCAGGCGCATCCGAGTCTGCCTCCTGGCCCCCCTCAAAGTCAATCTATCCCTTCAGGGGCTACCTCCTGGAGACTGTCACTGACCGGCTGTCACCCCTCTGTCTACCACCATCTGAAGCATCTGAACACCCGCAGACCTAGAACTTTCCCACCACCTCGCTCGGAGCCACCATCAGCTGGTGGGTCCCTGTGGGACCCTCTGCCTGTCTCCCTGCTTCCGCCCTTGCTGCCCGAGGCCTAGCCCTGCCCCGCCTTTACTTTCCCCAGAGCACACGGCATGCTCTGTTTACTGTTTACACTCTAATCTAATTCTCCCCACGGGGATGTCAGCGCCGTAGGAGCAGTGCTCTCTGATTTCTCCCTTAGTGCCCCCATCCTACAACAGCATCAGAGAGGGGGCAGGCACAGGCAGGGAGGCCAGCCGGGGGGCTGGGGCTCTGATGGAGAGAGTAGGGGTGCTGACCCAGGGGCCCAGGAGGGCTCCCTGGAGGAGGTGTGGCTCAGTCGAGTGGGCTTGCCTGTGCACCCTCAGTGACTTACATCAGCAGAGCCTCAGGAAGGATGCCTCGCCTCCCTGGTAATCAGGACGCCGCTTCAAAGGAGCATCTGCAGAGGCCGGGCCCTGGCCACTCAGCTTTGCGCCTCAGGAGTTATCAGGTACCCAATGCAGTAGCGCTCCGTCCTGCAAGTGTTAAACGGACACTGTCATTCACACGCGAGCCTAGAGGAACCTGGAGGGGAACCACAAAGCCGACTTCCGCGAGAGAGCGCGTCTTCTACAAGAGCGCGTTTCCGCGAGAGAGCCGTCTGTGGAACGCAGGCGGGCCACCTGGGCCACGGATATGGGGAGGCAGAGCGAGGGTCGGTCTGGGAAGAGGAGCTGCTGGGAGGACGACGAAGGGAATGGTGTGGGAGGCAGAGGGAACAGCCTGTGCAAAGGCTCTGAGCAGGAGACCCCAGCTGCCCCTCTGTCCTCCCAGGGATCTGGCGGGATTGTGGGAGGACAGCTCTGGGCCCGCCACACAGCAGTTGCAGCTGGAGGAGTGGGTGCAGGGCCCTGTCAGGTGGACTTTCTCCAACGCAGCTGTTGGCTCTGCTCACGTGTCCGCCAGCGGCCTGGCAAACGTGCCGCTGAAACCCCACTCGGTTGTTCTGGTTTGGGTTTGGGTTTTTCTTTTTAAGGAAAAACAGCTGCAAGGCCAGGAGAGAATGGCCGTTTTGGAGAAACTTCCGATGCCACGGGCCCGGCTTATACACTCAGGGCCAGGCCCCAGAGCCACCCCCTCCCGCAGGCCTGGGGGAGGCCGTGCTGCCCCGCCCAGCAGGATGCCCACCCTGCCCTCTCAGGCCTCGGGCTCAGGCCGGCATGACATCGAGCTCCCTTCAGCCTTCTCAGACGAGGGCCTCCCGCCGAGCCCAGACCAGCCACTCAGTGTGCTCTGTGGAGCCCAGCTCGCCAGGCCGGGCTGAGCCCAGGGCCCGTGCACAGCTGCCCCAGCTGGGGCTCCACCCTGAGCATCTGCCAGGCCTGGGGCCACCCCCCATGCCCCCAGAGCCCCAGACGGCACCGTCCCCCCCGCCGTGACCCTGCACAGCAGCAGCTGGTCACCACCTGCTAGACGTCTCACAGGAGCCCGGCCCACTATCTCCTCAAACCCTCCCAGGAGCCCTGCCATGTAGGCGGGGCCGCCCCATTTTACAGGTGTGGAAACTGAGGCACCAGCGGTTCGTGTCGCTTGCCTGATCCCGGGAGTGGGGGTCGGGACCCCTGATGTCAACACACAAGTTCTCTCCCCTCCGGGTATCTGGGTCCAGCCTTTCTAGAAAAGGGGCGAGAAGCAGCGGGATTGGGGAAGAGGTATGGGCCCGGAAATACGGGCCTGGGATTGCAGGCTGGGCTCTGACGTCACCGCTGCCCAGAGAGGCTGGGGATGGAGTCCCCACCTCCCTCGCCCTCCACCTCTGCTGTCCCACGACCAGTGCCGGAAAGAGGGTCCCCACGTGCCTCTGAGATGAAGCGGAGAGGGAGGGGCTCTGGTGGGTGCCCTGGGGGGCGGAGGCAGGGGAAGGTCTCAGAGAGGGTCCAAGCCGGGCTGGCCAAGGGCTTGGTGAGCGGCCAGAGGTGACTGGGCTGCAGGGGCAAGAAGGGGAGAAGGGAGGCGGGCCGTGGAGGCTGCCATGAAGGACCCTGAATGCAGTCCAAGGAGCTCCCCCGTGGCCCCCAGGGGCGGGGAGCGCGGGGAGTCCTCTCCGTCAGGCCCAGGTGATGGGCACTGGCTCAGAGAGGTGCATGGGTGGGCACGGAGAGGGGGGCTTCTGAGGGAGGGGGCACCCCGGGGCCTCGTCAGGACCAGGTCGCTAGGGGCCAGCGGTGACCCCAGGGTGTCTGGCTGGGGCTCCCACAGCTGTGCCCTGCCCTGGGGCGGGACCTGGGGAGCAGAGGGGTAAGCTGACCATAGCCACCGGGATGGGTGAGATGGGACCCCGGGGCTCCCGGCCCGCCCAGCGCTCTCCACGTCCACCCTGCCTCCCTCTAGTCCTGGCCCACCTATTAAATTTAAATGTCCTGCAGCAGCAGTGCCTGCACTGGGAGGGTAAGCTGACAGCCGCACCCCCAAGCCTCACTGCTGACTTGACAAATCGGGGTTTAACAAGTGTGAAAAGCAAACGTGTATGAGCCGGTAAACATCAAAAACGTGCGTGGACCTCGACCCAGGAGTCCCACTCTGGGAGGGCACCGTATAATCCCAAATACACAGGGGAGGACACGCACATGACCTTGTCCACCCCTCGCTGGGCCATTTGTCACGGGGGGAATCAGAAAACAGCCTTCACATCCGACCACGGGGAACTGGCTACAGCAACCGTGGCCCTGCGTGCTGGGTGGAATGTCACGCAGCCACTTGGAAAGATGGGTGTGAGCGCTGCACGGTGCCGTGGAGAACACTTAGAATCGAATCTTAACAGAGGAAACAAGAAAAACCACGTGAGCCCCGGAGTGTAACAACGTCCAGAAAACCCACCGCAGGTGCAGGTGCAGGTGCGGGATAGAACGCCCCACGATGAAGGATTTGCCGTTTGGAGACGTGTGGCTCAGGCCGTGGGGGGTTCTCTTGCTTGAGCTGAGAATTTTATAGGATGTGTTTATATTGTTTTTCTGATTTTAAAAAGAACCCTTAACAGAGAGAGATGATGTCAGCTGGAAGGCTCAGGGTAGAGCTTTGAGTTCACACTCGCTCCTTTGGTAGACGGGGAAGCTGGGGTGCAGAGGGGAGGTGAGGTCCGCTCAGCCCCGTGGTGCCGCTCCAGCACGGGGGGCCTCCCTCTCGCCCTCGCCCTCTGCTGGGCCGGGAGCTGTGGCGGCCCCCAGGGGGCCTGACCTGGAGGCAGGGATGTGGTGGGGGAGGGATTAGGAGACGCCCCAGGGAGGGGGAGAGTTCAGCACTCCCGGGAACCCGCTCTCCTCAACCCGGAACCACCTGCTTCCCCGACGCTGACAGGCAGGCAGGTGGGCTAGGCAGAGGGGCTTCCCAGAGCCTATCCCTCTCTTAAAACCTCCCCCAGAAACCCCACCCCCAAACTTCTGATTACACCTCACCGCCAGACCCACCAGGCACGGTGTGCTGGTAACCCAGAACCAGACTGAAGTTTATTTCCTCACAGTCCTGGAGGCTGGAAGTCCGAGATCAAGGTGTGGGCAGGGTTGTTCCTTCTGAGGCCTCTCTCCCTGGCTTGAAGACGGCCACCTTCTCCCTGTGTCCCCACAGGCTCACCCCTCTGTCCCTGTCTGTGTCCTAATCTCTTCTTACAAGGACACCAGTCATACTGGACTAAAGGCCTACCCTCTGGACCTCATTTTCCCTTAATTACCTCTTTAAAGGCCCTAACTCCAAATGCAGTCACTCTGAGGTATTGGGGCTGGGGCTTCAACATGTGGATTTGGGGACAGAATTCAGCCCGAAACACACAGCCGTCTCCAGCTGCAAGGAAGGCTGGGAAGGCAGGCCTGTCAGGCCCGGCCGCAGAGAGGAGATGACAGCTGTAAATGGCGCACACGTGGGTCCGCGAACCAGCCCCGAGTCTGGTGAGAGGCACGCGAGAATCAGGAAGGCGGCCGCGGCCCCGCGTGTCTGTGTGACCCTTCGCGCCCAAGGCTTACTATTGATCCATTTAGGCTAAGATTTCTGTTACAACGCCGTGGTTTCAGCTGGACTATGTTCATGGGCTCTGCCGCGGTGGGAAGTTTGCACAAAGGTAGCAAGTCGTGAAATTCCATCAGCTTCCTTCACAGCCAGAGCTTCTGGAACTCCGCTGCTGTTGACAGAGCCCCTAGCTTGTGGCCGGCACGGCAGAGCGCTGGGAGCACAGAGGAGGGTCCCCGAGAGTGGCTTTCGCGAGGGTCCAGGGTAAGCCTGTGCAAACAGTCTGCGGAGGGGCTGGAAGGGGCGTTGGCTTGAGGGCAGGGGGAGCCCGGGGGAGACAGGAGTCGGGCTAGGTGGGGGTGCAGAGTGGAGGCGTGAGGCTGGGACAGAGGGACACTGGGCAAGAGCCATGAGCGGCTGCCGTGAGAAGGGAGGCGGGGCGGGTTCGCCCGGACGTCTGGTGCGAGTCGATGCATGGTCATCGTGGCTTAGTGAAATTTTTAAAAATTGCTTTAAGAGGCCCCATGGTGCCAGCCCTGCAGGGCAATGGCGCTCCCTGCAGGTCCCCGTCCTGCTGCGTGGGGCCCTCTGTCTGCCTCTGCAGGCTCTCGGGGTGGAGGCACGCCTGCCCACTCACCACAGTCCTCCATCCTCCCGGCGCTGGCAGGGAGGGAGACCCAGGCTGCCCGGCCCCGCCCACCCCGTCCTGATGCTGGCTCTGGGGACCCGAGGCAACAGGCCTTGTCACGTGCCCCGGGGTGAGCCTCGTGGCCTCGCTGAGCACACCTGCTGAAATCTGGGGCAGTGGGGGATTCAAGCGGTCGCTTAGCTCAGGGGCCTGGCGCAGCCTCGGCGCACCAGGTGGCAGACCGTCTGCTGCAGCTCAGCTCTGGACCGGAGCTCGCTGGCCCCTGAGTGGTTAATGTACTGCCTGGCAGGACGCTGGGAATTCGCCAAAGGAGTTGTCAGAGTTTACCAGGGGGCCTCTCTTCCCTCATTCGCCCTGGGGGCCTGGGCCGTCTTAGAAGCCCCCCCACTGCAGGCACCCCTGCCCGCCTCCCAGGGTTGGACCTGACCCACAGTCGGGCCAATTAACTGGACAGCTGTGACCTCACAGGGCGGCTCCCACAGTGCCCAGGGCTCGGTGCTAAGGGTCGGACAGGGTCCCGCATCTGGGATGGATCAGCCGCCCTGGACAGGCCGCGGGCCCCGGGTCAGGCCGTGCAGAGACCGCCTGGGCTGGAGAGCGGATGCCGCAGTGCAGGAGCGCGCAGCACAGCCAAGGGGAGCCGTGCGCGGAGGAGTAGCCCCCCCTGGCCGCCCTGGGTCAAGGGCTGTGTGTGGCTCTGCTAGATTTGCAAGTGCCAGGCGACCGTGCCGGTGGCAGATGTGCTGCGTCTCCTCCACGCCCACTGCTTGGGTGCACACTGTGTCCCGGACGTTGTCCCCACAGCACCCAAGAGCCCGTCAGCGGAGACGTGGAGCCGCAGCAAAGGGCACCACAGCGGCCAGCCCCCTGCTGGGCAGTTCCGAGCACGGCGACCACGGAGCACCTCCACTTACTCACCTGCTCAGAGACCAGCGCACAGCAAAAGCTTAGCGGTGTTTGTTCAATAAATGGTGAATGTTGGGGAGGGGCTGGATGGAGGTGGGGGCGGGGCTAAGGGAGGTGGGGGCGGGGCTGGGTGGAGGTTGGGGAGGGCCTGGGTGGAGGTTGGGGAGGGGTGGAGCTGGCTGGCGGGGAGGGTGCCCGTGGCTGTTGGCTGCCCCAGTCCCGCTCATGGCTCTCCGAGCCCATCACCCTGGAGTTTTCAAGGTTGCTTCAGGGAAGCGTGGGACCTGGTCCAAGGCTGAGATCTGTTGAGACCACTGTGGTCCTGGAGCAGAGCAAGGAAACCTCTCCCTGGTGACCGGACCGTGGGGGTGCTTCTCCAGCCTGGCTGTAGGAAGACGTCGTGCAAACACAGACCAGACACCGTCTGAGGCCTACAGCTGGGCAGGATGCCCGCACTTTCTTCCCTCCCGTCCCCACAAAGGGCTCTTGTGTCCCCCTGGCTGGGCCGGTGTCACCGCTTTCTGAGCAGTGTTGTCTCTGCTGCCTCTGGCCCCTGTGGGCCAGCCAGGCAGGGGTGGGGGGAAGGGGGTAGGGGTGGGGCAGGTACCATCGGCAGAGCAGTCACCGTCATCGTGGCTGCAGACGGAGAGGTGAGGGTCCTGAAGAGGTGCCACCAGGCCCCCAGGCCTCCCGCCTCCCCGAGGGCGTCCCTGGGAGCAGGGCGTCTTCCTGGAAATGCCCACCCTCTCTGGGAGGATGTCTGCCTGGCCCCAGACCTGCGCTCCTCACGTGCGGCTCTCCCGACCTCAGGCTGCGAGCACGCCCTGGGGACCGGCCAGATGCCCGTGGTTCCTCACCATCCTGGGGAGGATCAATCATCCCAGATCACTCTGCTTTCCACTCCTAACACGGTCACTAGTGTGACTCTGAACACCCGCCCACCCAGCGTGCCAGAGAGAACCAGCACACTGGTCCCGAGGCCCCTGCTATGGACGAAGGAACCTTCTGGAAGGACGATTTCACCACAGACCACCTGGACAGAACGCAAGGCAGCCGGTCTCCTCTTCCACCCTCTTAGCGCACGACGGTTCTGCTGCCACCTTTGGACTCACAAAGTTAGCCCTGGAGGGGCTGCAGCCCCCAGCCCGGGAGCCCCTCCCCGAGGGACGGTGGAAGCACTTGGGACTGCAGGCTGGCCACCTGAGCTCTCGAGCAGCAGTGTCCTCGCCTGGAAAATGGGGACGATCCCTACCTCTGGAATCAGATGTACACGGCCTGCAGTTTCTCCCCAGTGGCAGGCCAGTGCGCTCTGGAGCCGGGGAACCTGAGTCTGCTTCCCAGCCCCTGACTGTGGGCTGCCTGACCCGAGAGCCCACTTCCTCACTGTGGCCACCATCCCCGGGGCTGGTGGAAGAGAAAGGCAGGCAGGGGAACGCCGGCTGTGAGTCAGGTGCCACCTGGACACCGGTCCCCAGGCCAGCCCTGCACACGTCTCCTCCTGGCTTCCCTTTCAATGTCCCACGCCAGCCAGCGCCCACATGCCCACGATTTCCCCGGAAACACACACACAGTCCCTGTCCCCTTGGCCTTTTCCCTCTGCGCAGCGGAAACACAGGCTGCAATCTGCACGCTCTGGGCGCAGAGTGCCCGCTGCCAGAGGGACCCTGGACCAGCCACCAAGCCACCGGCTGAAACAGGTGGAATCATTTGGCCCGTCTGGGCTCACAGAGATCATACGGGAATGGGTCCTGTGCACTTCCTTGCTTGGGCTTCCAAACCACAGAAAGTGATTTCCTCACAGCCCTGCAGGCTGGAAGTCCAAGATCAAGGCGTGGGCAGGGTTGATTTCTTCTGAGGCCTCTCTCATTGGCTTGCGGACGGCCGTCTTCTCCCTGGGTCCTCACATGGTTACCCCTCTGTGCGTGTCTGTGTGCTGACCCCTGCTTCTCATAAGGACACCAGTCTTACTGGATCAGGACCCACGTGTATGACCTCATTTTACCTTAATCACCTCTTTAAAGGCCCTTCTTCAAGTACAGTCACATTCTGAGGTGCTGGGGGGAGGACTTTGGCATATGGATTTGGGGGGACACAATTCGGCCATAACATCTTGCGTGGCCATTACTTTGGGGAAGAGGGACATCAAATCCAAGGTGCAGTAGCAGTGTGGTCACAAGGGAAAGCCCCGGACTCCAAGTCCTCCCTGCTGAGCTCCGCCCATTCAGAAGGTGCCGAGCACGCCCCTTCCCTGGGCTGCTCTTCCCACCCGGCCCTCCCTTCTGCATTTCCCTTCCTGTACGTTCTCGTGGAGGGTCAGCATCTCCTTGCTGAATGACCGAGGCTGAGCGTGACCACTGCTGCTTCCCTGGCCAAGTCGCGTTTGTGTTCACAAAGCCTTTATCCAGCGTTCTGTCATTTGATACATGATTTTCTACATAGGAGTAGAAACACACTCCTTGAAAAAACACTTGGTTACTGAGACGGGCAAGTGAGTAGCTCTGGAAATAGCATTTGCTCATTTAATAGGGCTGGAGGGGAGCAGTGGCTTTGGCATTTTTTTTTTCCTTGGGATGATTTTTAAAGAATTTCAACTGCAGTGATACTGCAAGATGAAAAATGGATTTTTCAGTGGCTGGTGGGCTCCGTCTGGTCACACTGTACTCCAGCATTATTTCCACAGCGGTCCACACATCCTGTCTGCTGTAGACGGGATGTCATTGGTCTTCAGTGTGAAGGACGTGCCCACCCCTCTGCTCACCTCTCCCTCCACGGAGCACCTCACTGGTGGCGCCCTGTGAGGGGCAGAGCTAGGAGACCACCCCTGGTCCCAGGGATCCAGAGGGGAGGCAGCCCCACCTAGGGTAGACAGCCCTGGCTACTGCCTTGGAATGCGGCTGACCAGGAGCTGCAGCCGGTACCGGAGCTGGAAAGGTGGGCGGGGGTCAGCATGGGCTCAAAGCAACAGCACAAGCCCAGGGTGGAGACAGGAAGGCCCGAACCTCACACGAGAAGGCGAGCAGCCCCACTCGGTGGAGTGACTGGGACCACAGCCGTACCTGCCATCGCTGGGCACTGGGGCCAAGATGGTCCTCCCTCCTTCAGCAGCCTCTAAATCCACCCCGCTCATTCTTTTACTCGTTCATTCATTCGCTTCTTCACTCATTCATTCATGAGTTTTTTCATGCAACTCATTCACTCATTCATTCATCCATCCACCCATCCATCCACCATCCACGCCCCTCCAGCACTTGCCAAGCACTTCCCGTGTGTGGCCTCGGGCTGGGAATTGGAAACAGGTGATTCAGACCTGGTCCCTGACCTCAAAGAGCTTCCAGACCAATGGGAAGACCGACTACAAGCCAGTCAGTGCTGTGCTGTCCAGGGAACTGGGCTATGCACGTGGCAAAGGCAGCATGTCACATAATTCCTTCCGGCAGACGACTGACAGTTCAGCAGGGCAAGGGACAGGCCCCCCGGCTCAGATACCAGGTGGGAAGGGAGTCCGCTGCCAACCCCACATCCGTGTCCACACAGAGGCCGTTGGTCGGTCAGGGAAGAGGGACACGCCAAGGAAGGACGGAGGGAGCCGGGGCTGGGACGCCACGTAGGCAGCCCTGGGACAGAGCAGATCGTCCGTGCGGCCCCTGGCCCTCGACGGCCAGGTGTTGAGGGCGCTCACAGACAAAGACCACGTGACGAGGGCTCCCCCGGGGGACAGGCTTCTGTGCAGCCCAGTATTTGCAGAGAAGGGCCGGCCTGGAGCCACGTGAAGCTCCTTCTGAGGCCCCGCTGGCCTCTGGTCCTCAGACAAGACCCTCCGCCCAGGCAAGAGGACTGGAGGCCGAAGGCAGAGCCAGTCCCGGGCACACACAGGAGGTGAGGGGGCCGCACCTGGTCAGCCTCCATCCTCCATCTCAGCCTCTTCGTGAGGCCACAGGACGGCCCCTCCCTGCCCCCGAGGCCAGGGGCAACGGAGACGGGGTGTCGAGTGAGAACCCACCCACCAGCCATCGTCCTGACCTGGGACACTCGAGTGACAGGTGGAGACACCCATCGACCCCCTCCATCTGTCTCCCCCAGCCACCCCATCAGGGCGCCCAGGACCCGGAGCACACGCCCCCCCACCCCCACCCGCGGAGCCAGGCAGCAGTGGGTGTTCCATTGCCTGTAGGAACAAACCACTTCACGTAACAAAGTGACAAAGTACACAGCTGCGAGGTCGGAACTTAAGGACGACCAGACGTTCAAGCCATTATGCATTTTTTTTTCCTTTGGAAACATTTCTTTGATGGAAGCTTCCAGTTCCACACAACAAAGTAATCAAACTGATTTTCTTTTCCTGCAAAATCTTCAACTATGTCATTCGGGTGGTCCATGGTGCAAATGAGTAAGGTCAGAATTTAATTACATGAGAAAGTCAAACCAGAGTGAACGAAGAATCAGACTGGCATCGTACAGGGCGTAGTGAAGAACAGCCTTGTAAGAAATCTCAGATGAAGGTAGAATATTGCCCGACCCGAATCACCAACGACCAGTTTCACAATCAGCATATGAAAATAGAACGTACAAAGCTCTAATTATCAAAAAGCGCTCAGTCCGTCAGGAAGAAATGATCTTACAGGTTTTCTTTTCACCCAGCGAATCAGCCCTGCCCTTCAGGCGTTACCCGTCCTGCTGGGACTCGGGGTGGGGGGCAGGCCAGGATGAGCCAGTCCCGCCTTGGGCTCCACGGGACGAGCAGCCGGGCAAGGGCAGAGCTGTGGGTTCGGAGAGCGGCAGCCGTCTCTGGGGCCTCCTGAACTTGAACTCGAGGTCCACGTCTTCACGGCTTCATCATGGTTAGCCAGTGCGACTACAGCTTGGATTTCAAGCTTCCTATGACGGGCTTGTTGGCAGAGAATTCCGACCACCACGACGCCCTCTCTAGCACCTTGCTTTGCTGAAGCACAGCGCTCCAGAGGTTCTTATAGAGCTGCAGAAGATACAGAACACACGTGTATGTAACGAGAAAGACTTTGAGTGTGCCAGTGCAACTGTGAACACCCAGGAAGTTCTCTCCTGTCCCTCATGGAAACATTTTAAGATGATTTAAATTTAATTTATGTAAATCAGTCTTTGCCAGTAGAGAACACTTGTGAAAATGCAACTATGAAGGCCAATAATGTACACTTAATGATGAAGACATCCCGCTCGCCCTTTGCTTTGGAAATTCTCCTGGAAGGTAGATTCTGCAAGTCGACGCTTCTCTCGCACCCACGCGGCTGCTGGCTGGTAGGCGGCGGGGCAGCCCAGCAGCAGCGTGACGGCTTGTCCCCTGGGCCACAGGGCCTGGGCACGCACTGTCCCCTCTCTGCCTGCCCCGTCACACTGTGCAGACCGGGCCAGCTAGCCGTCGCCTCAGGGCCCCCCAGGCGGAACTGCTCTCGGTTGTTATGTTCGAGGAAGGTCCTGAGCGTGGCAGGCAGCCGCCTGACGCCTCCCTGCTCCCAGCACGGCCAGCGTCCAGGCTGAGGTCCGTGGAGACAGGGAAGGGGCCGGTTTTGTATCTGGCTGATGCTGGCAAATGTTGCTCTTAAGAAGCCACCCTCCCCTGCACCTGCTAAGCACACTCAGCAGTTCTGCCCACGCTCTGCTATTCCTGGCTCCCAGGGAGACACAAGGACAGGCTCTGTCTCCACAGGTCATCAACCCGAGGCGACACTGCACAGCCTGGAGCGTTATGCTTCACTTACTGATGATCTCAATCTCCTACAGCTGTGCTTGCTCATCTAAAATGAATTTCTGGGACTTGCCTGGTGGCGCAGCGGTTAGGAATCGGCCTGCCAATGCAGCGGACATGGGTTCGAGCCCTGGTCCGGGACGATCCCACACGCCGCGGAGCAACTAGGCCCGTGAGCCACAACGACTAAGCCTGCGCTCTAGAGTCCGTGTGCCGCAACTACTGAGCCTGTGCGCCACAACTACTGAAGCCTGCGTGTCAAAACTACTGAGCCCGCGCTCTAGAGCCTGCAAGCCACAACTACTGAACCCGCGCACCACAACTACTGAAGCCCGTGTGCTACAACTGAGCCTGCGCTCTACAGCCTGTGAGCCACAACTACTGAGCCCACGTGCCACAACTACTGAGCCTGCGCTCTACAGCCCGTGCGCCACAACTTCTGAAGCCCGCGCACCACAACTACTGAAGCCCGTGCACCTAGGGCCCGTGGTCCACAACAAGAGGAGCCACCGCAGTGAGAGGCCCGCGTGCCGCAACGAAGAGTGGCCCCCGCTCGCCGCAACTAGAGAAAGCCTGCGCACAGCAATGGAGACCCAACGCAGCCAAAAATAAGTAAATAAATAAATTTATAAAAAGTAATGCCTGACATTAAAAATAAAATAAAATGAATTTCTCACCTAGGAGCACCTAGTTCAAACCTCAGCCCTTAACACTAGGAGGAATGCACACTGCGTCAGGCACTCTGTTGGGTGAAGCCTCGGGCTGGCTCTGGTGTCAGCGTGGAACCCGGGGCCCCTGTATCGGGACAGGACGGGATGGGGCGGCCCTCCCCTACTCCGCCGCCGCCCGCCCGCGAGCCAGGGCCGTGTTCTGCAGAGCTGCTCGGCGCCGCCTGTCGGGGCTAACGCTCCCGTGCACCTGTGTCGCAGAGGCCAGCCCCCCTCCCGTGGGCTTGTCAGCACATCGTCCTCATGCTCCCGCGGGGGCCCTAGCCAAGAGCAGCGTTCACTCTCTCCTGCCTTCCCTCCAGACGGTCCATCTCGGCCCCAATCCTGGCTCCGCTACAACCCGCCCGGCCCCTCCGGAGGCTGGGTTTCTCCCTGGCGAAGTGGACGTGGTAACACACACCGTGAGCGGGGACGCCCCGCCCAGCTGTGCAGCCAGAGGACGGCAGGCCCTCCACAGATGTACGGTCCCCACCATCCTGATTCGATGGGGGACTTGTCCGAACTGCCCACCCCAGTGCCTGGTACTCCTGTCCCAACCCCAGGTGTGGCTTGGGCTGGTCAGAGGTCCAGGCGTCTGCCCCCCCAGACTGATTGCAGTGTCCCTTGGGGACAGACGGAGGGTTCCTAGCACTCTACGTTCAGTCTCCTGGGTCAGCAGAAGTCTCAGCAGAAAGAACACAACAGCCCTGGAACCTCAGCACGTGACTTCAACACTGTGAAATGCCACGTCTCCATGGAAACACAGGGACAACCACCCACAGGTAGTGGGAGGCACTGAGCAGACCCGTGGGCGTCGTCCAGCACGGGCGTCTCCACGTGGTGGAGGAGGTCAGGTAGGGACACCCGTGGGCACCGTGAGGGTCCCACAGCAGGACAAAGTGGGGCCACTCTTGGGGGTGCCCCTTCAGCTGGAGGCCGGAGAAGACCTCTCTGAAGAGGTGCTTAGAATGAACACAAGTGCTCCGGCAACAGGAACACAGGTGCAAAGGCCCTGGGGTGGGAAAGCGCCCAGTACGACGGAGAAACAGGAGGACAGTGAGACTTTAGTCCAGAGGGTGGGAGGGTTGCGGTGTGAAATGACCTTGGAGAACGGGGCAGAGGTCAGGCCGTGTGGGCTGGGGACGCAGGAAGGGATTTGGGTGCCATTTCAGGTGCAGGGCTCCATCAGAGCAGCTGTCTGACAAGGTCTGCTTTTAAGCCACCGTTGTGGAGGGTGGGGAGGAGGGGCGAGAGAGGAGCTTGGGAAGCCACGTGCGGGCTGCCGGCGAAGCACAGGCAGAGGGTGAGGGGTTACGAGCTAGTGCCGTGAGACGGTCAGAAGACCCGGGGGTGGAGAGGCTCCCAGGAGAGCGTGAAAAGAGCCAGACAGCTGCAGGGCCCCGAGCGTGGCACAGGCTCGGGCTGACCTCGGCATCACGGCCCAAGCGGGCGGCAATGCCGTCCCCTTTCTCGGAGGAGGGCAGGCTGGGGGACGGCTAACCCGCCCGTGACCACCCCCACGTCTCCCAGCCACTCCCTCCCCGCTGCCCACGTGTGACCAGAGACTCCCGGGCCACGGCATCATCTCAGGCTCTGCAACGACTACCATCAGGCCCCAGAGAGCCCCCCCGGCTCGCGGTCCTGAGTGCAGCGGCCCCAGCCGCCACGGGAGGAGGCTCTGCTCTTTACCTCGCCGTCAGCTCTGCCGATCGGTGAGTTCAGGATGGAGTCAGGAGGGGCGATCACATCAACCAGGGCAACAGCATCGTCTTTCAGCTGTTGGAAAACAAAGTCCATACACTTGGCAACTCCCGGCATCTCCATGGCGACCACCGAGCAACAGAGCCTACAGCCCACTAGCAACGGTAACTCTGGCGGGCAGGCGCATGTGGCTCAGTTACTAAAGTGCTATCTTTTCACTGGCCTGGATCTTAGGTTCCCTGAGTGTGTGTCTGAATATTTTCACCATGTTGCTATCCACTCAAGACTTCCAACGTTTTATTTTTTTTCAACAAGGTACGGACCGCTCGTAAAACTGACGATTCCGTGGCTCATTAATTGGCAACTGTCTTCAGAGGTTTGTCTCTGAACCCTGACTTATCTGGGCAATTACTGTTCCAACAGAGGAAAATATGTCCGGAAAAAAATGTAAGAGAAGAAGCATTTATGAGCACCTGGAAAAGCCATCATTCCAACGCGCTTCGGTTCCCAGTAGTTTTATTACTCTCCCGTCCCATTATACAAATTATTCTTCAATATGACAAGTGGAATTTATATGAGAAGACTCCCAAGCATTTTCTTGAAATGCAAAAAACAATTTTCTTAAAATGACTGTGAAATGCCGTGGCTGAACTCAAGAGAACGCTGGAACGGGGGCGACTTGAACAACGTATGAAAGCAACCGTTGAGCAAAGAGTCACAAGAACAGGGAAGTGCAGCCCGCTCTGTGGTTCAGAGGCTGCTCCACGGCTCCGCACACCCCCAGCACCGCGGTGGGTGAGGGGAGACGAGCCTGGACCGGGGTCGGCCAACGTTTAATGTAGGGGACCCACAGGAAAGAGCCCGGCTTTGTGGGCCGCAGGGTCTCTGTCTCACGCTCCCCTCTGCTGTGACGGTGAGGACAGCCCCACAGACGATGCCCAAGGGAATGGCTGGACCGGGGAAGGAGCTGGCGCCCTCCCCCCGGCCGACCCTGGCCTCCCCGAGTCAGGACGAGCCTGGATCTGCCAGGCGGCTCGGGCTGCATTATGGCCCAGGACCGCCAGCCACCAGCTCCGTGGTGTAAGTGTCACGTTTGAGAGCAAGGAAAACAATGGTTGTATTTTTTTTTTTTTTTTTTTTTTTTTTTTGCGGTACACGGGCCTCTCACTGTTGTGGCCTCTCCCATTGCGGAGCACAGGCTCCGGACGCGCAGGCTCAGCGGCCATGGCTCACGGGCCCAGCCGCTCCGCGGCATGTGGGATCTTCCCGGACCAGGACATGAACCCGTGTCCCCTGCATCGGCAGGCAGGCTCTCAACCACTGCGCCACCAGGGAAGCCCCAATGGTTGTATTTTTAATAATGGCAACTCACCACCTGTGGAACACACGAAGGAAGACCCCCTCCTGTTTAAGTAAATGTGGTCTGTGTACACAGCACGATCACAGAGACACCCTTACCCAGAGCCCACGTGGGGAGAGATGGGCGCTTAGGAAACAAACCCGGGGAGAGCCTTAATGTCAACCACAGAGGCATCACCTAGAACTACATCAACTTGAAAGCCCTGAAAGGGGAGAAACGGAGCGGCCTGTCGCCCATCGTGTGAGACGCTGGGCAAAATGCTGGGGACTGTGGTTCATGTCTTACCATCAAAAGTGGAGAAATGCCTCTAACTGCACCCCCCGATACGGCAGCCACAACACACGTGACTGTTTCATTAAAATTAAAGAAAACTGGACTTTCCTGGTGGTGCAGTGGTTAAGAATCCTCCTGCCAATGCAGGGATCATGGGTTCGGTCCCTGGTCCGGGAAGATCCCACATGCTGCAGAGCAACTAAGCCCATGCACCACAACTACCGAGCCTGTGCTCTAGAGCCCACGAGCCTCAACCGCTGAGCCCATGTGCCGCAGCTACTGAAGCCCGCATGCCTAGAGCCCGTGCTCCGCAATGAGAGAAGCCACTGCAATGAGAAGCCCCCACACCACAACGAAGGGTAGCCCCTGCTCTCCGTAACTAGAGAAAGCCCGTGCGCAGCAACAAAGACCCAAGGCAGCCAAAAATAAATAAATAAAATATAAATAAATTGGTTTAAAAAAAATTAAAGAAAACTAAAAATCCTTGGTCACACTGGCCGCCATCCTAACAGCCCCAGGTGGCCAGTGGTGATGGTATGGGACAGCGCCGTCCCAGAACACGTCCACCCCCACACAAAGCTCCAGTGGACAGAGTGCCCTCAGAACGTGACGTGGCGCTGGGGCCATCTGACTTTTCTGGGCGACAAAGGTAGAAGGATGCAATAAAAAAGGAAAATACCGTGAAACGAACTAAAATTGGAGGCTAACATGAAATGCTGGAGAGAATTATCGATATCGCTGTAAAAAATTATTAGAGTGAGCTGAATGTGTACAGATTCTACGACAGTCTCTGAAAGTGACGCTTCCTGAAATTTCTGACATAAACACATTCTGTAAGTTTCCCGGTTGTGCTAACAGTTGCCCGCACACAAACGAGTGGGAAGCTAAGGTCAGTGAGCGTTAATATACGGGTGATCGCGTGTAATGTGGAAATCGTATAAGGATATAAGGGGATTTCAACTCACCTGGGCACACAGGGCCAGGATGGCGTTCTCTACCGTTTTACCTGCCTGTTCACCAGAAAAGTAGCCACCTGTAAGCAGAGCGCTGGTTACTCTGGGTTCTGCTACCCTAACTCCCAAATTACCCACAAATTGCAAACATGCTGAAACCGCTTTCCAAAAGAGCCCATTCTGTGTGAAAATGCCTCGCTACTGCTGCCCGAGCCCCGCTGCGACCCGTTCACAGAAAGGCACCGGCCAGGGCTGGGCTCCTGTGTCCCCCTTCCCGCCAGCTCACTGAGCTTGTGCTGGGGGTCAGAGCCGGGAGCTGGGGAGGCTGAAGCCCAGGAAGGTGGCCTCGGGGGGCTGGGGGGAGACCTGTGGGGCAGGGCCGGCGGCAGGCAGAGCGCGGCGCGGGCGGTGGCCGGAGGCTGTGCTGGGGGCCGACAGGGGCTGCGGGCACACAGCTGCACCTGCGGGCATGTGGGCGCCTGTAGCCACCAGGGGCTGGGCACGAGACCCAGCCCCTCATCCTCACCTCCTACAACGCGGCGGGCTGTGCCGTGCCATCCAACAGGCCTAAAGAGGTGGCCCCGACTTTGCTGTGGGGCTGATTTTGTCTGACTTTTGCCGCAGAGAACAGCGCCTGCTCACTCGGAGTGGGTGGGCGCCTCGCCCCACACCCCGCTGTTCCCTCTACCCGGGAGCCCTCGGGCACCACCTCCCAGGGGCAACACCAGCCCCAAGAGGGAAAACATGGGTTCCTGGCAAGGGGGAGGGGAAAAGTGTACTCCTCACACAGCCCAGATGTACGCACAGAACGTGAACAGATACACAGAATAGCTGTAGTGTTAACACGTCATGGGGGTTGTTAGGAAAAAACGTCTAAAAGGGCTCCTTGGGGGATAATAATGAAAATGAAGGTTGAGAAACACAGGTTTACCCCCTTCCCACCAATCTTCCAGGAATCAGGCCATTCATCACCGCCTCCAGGAAGCCCTCCCGGATCCCCAGTCTGGGCATTCCTGGGGGTGCTGCCCCAGCAACCCGGGCTCGGCCCTGTGGGCGCCACCCTGCTGCTGTGCTTTTCTTCTTGTGGCCTCTGGGCTCCCCACTCAACGTGTGATGAGTGCTCAGAAAATGGCATGGAAGGAGCACCACATGGGGAAAGCAGAGTCTCCTGGGTAAAGCGGAGGGTGCCCAGCTCCTGGGCAGGGGGCTCACCTCGGTAGAGCAGGGCCGTGTGCTGGTGCAGGGACCACAGGGCGTAGAGAGCGCTGAGCCGCCCAAGCACAGCCCGCAGCGGGGGTGGCACGTCGGGCTGGTGCACGTGCTCGTGGAACCTCCGCACGACCGTGAGCTCCAGGAATGCCAGGGCCAAGGGGCGGCAGCAGTACACCTGCAACAGAACACAGCACACGGCGTTCGGGGACACACAGCAAGGTCTGCGTGCCAGCAGCATAAGTGCAGCAGGGGACGGACGGGGCCGGGCAGTGCCTCTGGGGAAGCACCACGGAAAGGCCTGCAGGAACACAAGCCCAGCTGCAGCGGCTCTGGACCTCAGGCCCGGCGACCTCTCTCAGCTCAGTCCCATCTGGGACGCGGGGTGACCCCACAGCCAACACACAGGCACGGCGGGCTCGTCCAGCGCGGCCAGTGGCGTCTCCAGGAGGTGGGCTCCCTGAGAGCACAAGGTCAATTCTCTTGTACGCGGGGCCACGGACAAGGCTACTCCGGGGACTCACCTGAGAGTGACGTCAGCTCCTCCAAGGGCGTGGCCACGCCCCTGCCTCCCAAGTTTCTAAAGATCAGCCTTTCTCGCCCACTCTCCTATCACGTCCAGGAGTAAGGCAACCACTGGACAGGGGCCAAGACGTGCAGCCGTTCCCGGCCGAGTTTGACTTGCGTGTGAGTTCGGATGCTGGCTTTGTGTGTGGAAGCAGGAAGTCACCACGGATCTTTCGGTCCCAGCTTTTGCTTCTCTAACCAATATCCAAAACATCTGCTGCTAATCATTAGCTTTGCTCGTCAGCTTTTCTTTCCCCATCTCTAATTGATCGGTTTACTGCTTTTTTATTAGAACAATTACAGATGCGTTCCTGATTTATTATAATGAGCATGTGTTGCTTGTGTAATTAAAAAAATAGTCCAGCAAGGAGGTGGCCGGGGACGGGGCAGGGTGAAGACCTTTATTCAGTGCCTGCCTACTTTGCCCCCAACCATCGACCAGAATCAACAGACTGCGGTCCAGAGTGCGGTCCGGGGCGGGGGAAGGGGGGAAGGGGGTGCAGGCACCAAGGGGCAGGGGCTATGATTTCAAGGCCGGCTCTCGACTTTCAGAGCAAACACTGGGTCGCCCCTTGGTCACTTCCGAGGCCGAGGCTCTCCCAGGGCCTGCCCGAGACTAGGCGCCCTCAGCAGAAAATTCAAGGGGAGGACGCTTCCCCGGCCTCGTGCCAGTCTGCCTCGTCCGACCCCAACACCCCGCTGGGCTTCTGAAGCCGCAAGGGCACACATCCTGCGTCCCGTGTCCGGCCTGGAGGGCCAGCCCGGGGCCTTCAGAGCGGCTCTGTCCCCTTCCCTCTCGCACACGCTGTGGTGTGTGCGCCCTTGGCTTTGGAGGGTGAGCGCTGGGGGAGGCTGGGGGAGGAGACCTCACAGGAGGGAAGCTGACGACGGAGGTGGGCAGGGAGTACCCCACCCTCACCCCAGGCCAGGCACTAAGCCCACAAGAGCCAGCAGTTTATCACCTTGATCCTCCCCGGACCCCACGGATGAAACAAGGTCACGCAACGGGCAAGAGGTGGAGACATAGCTGAACCCAGGCAGGCTGGCCCCAGTGTCCACCCCTTCACTACGTCGCTCGAGCGTGTCATTACAGTAACCACCCACACCCCTAAACGTGCTCACGCGCTGTGGGCTCCGCTCTGCGTGAGGGCCCTTGCGAATCCCAGAGGCCGGGCTCAGAACTGAATCCAGACTCTCCGTGCTCTCCACTTCACTCTCTCCTTTTCAACCACGTGGATTTTCTAGTATGAAATCACATTGCGTTCATCTCATCTCCCCGTGCAAGCGGCGCACGTCCATTTCAGCTATGGCATCGGCTGGTGCAGGCCTGGAAAGGCAGCGCCACCTCTGACCTCGCCACCCAGAAAACACATCCTGAGCCCCGCTGAGCTCTGAGTCACTGACGCAGAAGTGATTCAGGGTCGAGGGGACCAGCTTCCAAATCCACTCGGCTTTTCCAGATGTGCACGTGTGGACAGGCGGTTTCCACCCCAAGCCCAAGCTTCTTGGTCTGAGAAGAGGGGGCGTCAGGGTGCAGCCTCCAGCGCTGCCAGGAGGGGCATCAGACAGCATCTCACGTGTCCGGCACCTGCTCGGGGTCCTAGAAGCTGCTGTGATGGTGGCTGCTCTTCTACTCTGTCTCGATCCCAGGACTCGGACACGCATGAAGCTGCTACGTGTGCTTCTGGAAATGTTCAGATGAGGCCATCGGCCGCCTGGGGGACCTGGGCTTTGGGGGTCCGCCCCACCGCGACCTCCGTGCCCAGGACGCCCGACGCAGCAGCGGGCTCAGGAGCCCACGTCTACTTCCCCACCCCGCTGACTGGGCGCCAGGGGCTGGCTGGCTGGCTCTCCTGGCCGCTCGTCAGGCCACCTGCCCTGCTGCCTGAGAACCTGCATTAATAGCCGTGGAGAACACAGTGCACGGGCAGCATATGTGCTGGGCCTGGGCGGTCACGTGGATGCAGGGTGACAGCCACGCCAGGCCGTGGGCAGGCAGGAGGCGTCTGAAGGGAGACACGGCAGAGGCTAGATTCCACGAGCCACAGAGAACGGATCTGCTTCCGCTTCCCATCAGCTCCCCGCTCCAGACGGGAGGTTCCACTGACTCAGGGGTCCTTGACTGGGGCCGGTTTGCGCCCTGGGGCATCTGGCACCGTCAGGAGACAGTTTGGTTGTCACGACTCGGGGGTGTTGTTGGCATCTTAGTGGGTACAGGCCTGGCGTACTGCTGGACACCCCACAATGCACGGACAGGTCCCCCAAAATCACACAGCCCGAACATGCATAGGGGTGAGGGCCTCACTCCAGCTCCCACGCCCTCCACTTCCCGCCCAAATTCTTACACGCAGTACCCGTCCTTGGCTTCTCCCGGACAGCCTGTCCTTGCCGCCAGCAGATCTGACCACACTATTAACAGACATGGGCCAGTGCCCACAAAGGGTCCTTATGGTGTCCACTCTGGGGCCGTGGCGGGGACAGAAACACTCAGGGGTGGTCCTACCCGCCATGGCACAAGCTGGTCCACACTCAATGTTTCTGCCGCTCTGTAACCACGAAAAGCTCCAGAGAGAGGCCAGCAGTCCGACGTGTGAGGCCAGGAAGGTCCGTTCCCCTCTCCCTGCCCTGGTCCCAGTGCCACGGTCCTCCCTCCCATGCATCCCCACCCCCACTAAACCTACAGCCCCAGGGAAAAAATTCGGATCCAGGTATCAGTTTCTGGTGTGCTCTGATTTCTGAGTATATTTGCATTTTACCAAGTAATAAATATTTTAGGCAAAAAACAAACTCTGAACTATTCAAGCGTGGACATCAGCCGTGCAGTGTGGGGGAAAGAGCTGGGCTCAGGGGTCACAGCTGGCTTGGGTTCAATGCTTGGGAGTTCTTACTAGCAGGAGCAGATAAAGAAAAGCTTATCAACTCCCCCCCCTACCCCCCGGCGAGTCAAAGAGTGAGCACGCTTTATATTTTCACAAAAGCAGCCAGTGACCTCCCCCAAAGGGCACAGTAGTTCACAGCCTCGGCTGGCAGCGCGTGGAGTGGCCCTCGTCCATCAGACACCGTCCTCTGACCCGCGCATCCCTGGCCCTGGTTCATGGTCAGCGACTGCTGTGGCTGCCACCTGGGGCCAGCGGCTGGTTTCCAGGCCAGGCTGACCCTCAACCTGTAGGAACTCTTTGCTACCGTCGGTTACGTACGTCTCATGCTTCCCCAGCCTGGAATCTGTCCTCTGACTGCTTGCAGTATCCTTTGCTATTTAGAAAGGGGGGACGTATGTGTAGTCAGAGCTGCCAGCTTTCTCTTCTTTCACAGCCTCTGAGTTTCCTGTCATACTTGAGCAGCTCGTCCCGCCGAGGGCACGTAAACATTCGCTGAAGTTTCCCTCTCGTGCTCTACTGCTGCTCCCATCACCATGCGGGCGGGGACCACATCTCCACAGGACCCTGAACGTCTGTCCCAGGGCTGTGAGGCGCTCTCAGCTGTCAGGATGACCCAGCGCTCACGCTTAATGCTCCGTGATCCAGACCAGGTCTGGAGAACGCAGCCCCCCTCTCGGGTCACCCTCCCCTCCAAGCCCCGCGGCCGCCTTCCAGTACACACCACGGCCACTCCGTCTGGCCGCACCTCAGCTCCGAGGCTCTCCCCAGGGACACCCGTCTTGGCTGGACCCAGGCTGGGTACGCTGCCCCTCCTGTCCTCTGCCACGAGGCTCACTGAGGTGCTGTTGCCAAGTTCTCAGTCGAAGGTCTATGTGAATTCCTTCTCAAACGACCACGCCACACACTCGGGTTCTGCTGTCTGAGCGTGCAGGTGCCGGGCACAGGCCGGCGGGCATGACGGTGTCGCAGATCGGCTCGGACGAGACCTGTGGTGACCTTCTGGGCAGCTCTGCGGGGTTCGGATGTGCTGGGAAGGGGCGACCTCTGTGTCCTCCATCTCTTCGGGGTCTTGGGCTACAATGCAGAGAAAGGAGGAACTCCGCAGCCGTCAGTGTCCGAGTGACCGAGGGTGCCGTGGCCCCAGCCCACGTGGAAGGATCGTGTTCACACCTCCTCTCTCGGGTTCCTGGACTGAACTAGGGTTTCACCCACCTTGACGTCTGCTGAATTCATTGAAGACACAGGTTTGATCCTGGTTTATTCGCCCTCGGTCGGAGCCTTTCCAGCGAAGCCCCATCCTGGTGTGCTCCTCCCCCTTCCTGGGGCAGACACACCCGGCAGGTCCCCGGATGCCTGCTCTGCTCTGACTGCACCTGCTCAAGGGGGTGAAGCTGTCCCTCGCAGCACAGGGGGCGGGGCCCTCGGAGGTGATGGGCAGACGTGGCCCCAGGCTATTGGGGGAGGCTCCATCGCCCAGTGTCCAAGGTGAAGGGACGACACCAGTTTTGGAAGCTTCCTGAGCTACGTTTTTCCCGAACGACACCCGTCACCGTGGATGCACGGGGCCCACGGACCACAGCAGGACCAGATCCCGCGTAAACAGGTGTTTAGAGCGGCTGTTTTCGTGCTGCGGATTCCACACACGAGAGGCAGCCCTGTCCCAGAGTGAGAACCAGAGCTGCCCGTGGGCCAATCTCACCGAGCCTCCTTGGAGAGAAGCACAATGACTACGGAAGCAAATGCAGACAGAGCGCGGGTGGGACCTCACAGGAGTCACCGAGCCGTCACTCTGCTGGTCGGGAGGGACCCTGGTGGCTGACGGGCTCCCACAGCCCCGGGTCCCCCCTCCAACCAGCACAGCTCTGGCCGACGGGCCACACACTTGTCAGGGGCCTTAGATATGATGCCCACAACCTCTTCCACACGGGGCAGGGGCGGCGCCACCGTCCCAACAGCAAACCAAGGTGCGGAGAGGTCAGGCCAAGCGCCCGAGGTCACAGGGGCTGAGCAACGGGGCCTGCCATCACCAGGACATGCAGCTCACCAAGGACACGACGGGGCGGGAATTAGGAGCGAATCATTAGAAAAGCAACTTTTAAAACAAACACGTACCTGACAGTTGTTTCTTGCTTCAAAGTCGTTGCTTCCCGATTGTTTCTCTTGATTTAATTTCTGATAACTCTCGCGGAGCAGGTAACAGACCAACCACTCGTATGCCGCCAGCGGGACTTCAAAACGAGAAACGGAGAAAACTGTAACCGATGTCACCGTAGGGCGTCTCACCCTTGTCGAGAACTCAGCTCTCCAGTTTACAGGTGCGGAAACTGAGGGACTGCCCACGGCACAGCCCGGGTGGTGGCCGGGCTGGGACAGGCGCAGGTGAGGGTGTTTCCTGGCTCTGCTGTGAGGCCAGCCCGCGTTCTCCATGGTTCCGGAGCCACGGAGCCCACAGGGTCACGGAGGCACTTTGGGGGAAGCACCTCATTTACGATGAGGATACACAGTCTGGAAGAAACTCGGATCCGCACGGACGTCAGGACGACTTTCCAGCAGGCGGTAGGAGGAGGGGCGCCCTGTCCGCCTGGCCAGCCCGGCCCTGGGGCCCTGGACCTCACACCGGCTCCCCTGACGCCTCGCCCCCCTCACCCGAGAGCCCTGAAGTGCAGAGAGGAAGCACACGGCAGGGGTGTAGACAGACAGGGACGGGCTGGAAGGGGCTGGAGGAAGACCTCCGTCCTCCTCCCCAGGCCCCAGCGCCGCGCCCGCATCTGTGGGTCCTTCTCGCCACATCTCCGCTAGTTCCGAGGACTCGGCGGCCTCAGAACAGCCTGCCCGGCAGGACGGCTACCGCCTCTTCCGTTAAGGACACAGGGCGTGAGGACGAGCCCAGGCACACGGCGAGTGAGCGGGGTAGGGGTGTGGAGTGTGACCTGGCCACGTGGCCCTGCATCCACGCTTTCCCGCCCGACCCAGGCAGAGGGCCCAGAGCCAGGGCGCCCAGGCCCGCGGGGCCTGCAGCTGCTCCCGGCTCCAGACTCCCAGGTGGGATCTGGCCGAACTGGGTCTGGGCACAAAGGCGGGACACGGGGCACCTGGGATTTCCTTCGATGTCACACAGCCCGTTCCCTGGGAAGATGACGCATGGTACCCACCGCTACGGGTCCTGCTACGGACCCCCGACCGTTTCACGCTGTCGCATCCGTCACCTCACAGCACAGCTGAGAACTTGATTAAAGAGCAGATGATCCATGTCACTGGGCTGAGGAATCGGCTCAAAGGCCGCAAGCTGCCCGAGCTCACACAGCTGTTCTCAGGGAGCCCAGGAGGCGGGGGTGGGGACCCGGGACCCGCACCCCTCCCAGAGGCCTGCCGGGTGGGGTGGCCGGAACGGGGCATGTCCTAACCCCCTGAAACCTGTGAACGTGCCCTTACTTGGGCACAGGGTCTTTGCAGATGGAATGACGGGACAACACGGGGTCATCCTAGATCAGGGTGGCCCTGAATCCAACGAGAAAAAGGAGAAGCGCACACACAGAAGAGAGGCCGTGCGAAGGCAGAGGCAGAGATGGGGGACGCGGCCACAAGCCCAGGGATGCCTGCAGCCCCCACGAACTGCGGAGATGAGGAGGGAGCCTCCCCGGAGCCTCCGGAGGGAGTGCGGCCCCGCCCACACCGGGGCAGTGAGCTTCGGTCCAGGACACATTCCTGCTGTTTTCACACCCAGTCCTGTGCCACGGGACACCCGCAAACCAGCGGCCCAGGGCGCTGCCCTTCAGGACATCCCTGAAAAGCCAGGTGGACACTGGAAACCAGCTCTGATGCCGACGGGGCCCGCTCTGACGCATGTGTGTCCCAGGGTCTTTGTGGCTAAACTCTTCCTGCCGGATGGACCGTCACCAAGACGGTAACAGGTGGGCGCCACGGGGACTCAGATTTTCCATGATCTATTTACATGGCAACAAAACCCAGGAAGTCGCCAAGGCCAGCAGCCGCTCAGGCTAATTCCTGACCCCAGCCAGGGGCCCCACCATCCCACGACGCAGCAATCGCGGCTCCTCTGGACTCTTCCCTGACGCTGCCCGGGCAGGCGACCCCCTGCAGAAGCGACCCGGCTCCCCGAGGGTCCCGCACCACGTGGAGCCCCCGTGCTGACGTCAGCAACCAGTTCACGGTTTGCTCTGTGCTCCGAGTGAGAAGCAAGCTCGATATGTGAGTTGCTGGAACGTTTTTCCTAGAAATTCCACTTTCAGCCTTTAGTGTTTCAGAGAGAAGCGGGTCACACTGCTCCGTGTTCACACGGAAGGGCGGAGCCCCCAGCGAGCACACAAAAGGTACCATCGCAGCCCGCGGCGTGCGGGCCGCTCGCAGAGTCCGTCTGGGCGTGAGGAGTCATCGGGAGCAAACTGGGGGAAACCGGCACAGGTGGGCGGCAACGCTCTTGCTTGGGGGCTGCTGACGGCCCAAGACAAATGCTGCTTCAACTTCAGTCCCCAAGTCCCTCCCAGGTTCCTGGGTCACAAATGGCCTCCTCGGGGCTCCCCTGGCCGCTCCCCTGCACCCCTCGAAGGCCCTGAGCGCTGCCTGTCTCCCCATGCCGGCTCCCCCCACCCAGGCGTGCTCCCAGGGCGGCCGCTGTCACTACGGTCAATCACTCCAAGGTCTGCCCACCTGCCTGGCCTCTTAGTGTCGGGGCTCCCCGACACGCCCACCGGGCACTCAACGTGGGACCCCTGAACTCCCAGTTTCACCAGCACCCACCCCCCGGGGGGTCTCTCACCTGGCCCTCCATCGAACGTACCACCTGACCATCCCCCCGACCGTCCCCCGTGCCCTCGCCCAGCTCCCGTCACTCTCTCCTGTGCTGCCCCTGCCCAGGTTCTGGTCTTCTGGCTGCTCTCCCGAGTCCAGCCTTGCTCTGCGTCGGCACCAGAGCACGCCTTCCAAAGTGGGGTCTGGCCCAGGTGCGCCCCAGAAAGCAAGGGTTGGCCACCTGCCCCAGATCCTCGGCTGGCACACAGCCCCAGGTGTGGGAGCCACCTGCTCTCCCACCATGCCCACCCCACGGCTCCTGTGTGGCTGACTGCTCCCCAAACACACCGCTCTGAACCTCCAAGACCCACCTTGCAAGCCGCCTTCCTGGGAAACAGCTAACTGACGCTACAGGGGTCACTCTGCACCCACCATTCCCAAGGGAGGGCCCCAACTCATGGCGGTGAGCCGCCCACGAGGGCGGGGGGTACCGCATTCCCTCTTGATACCTTACAGGGGAAACTGAGGCTCAGAGAGGTTAAGCATCTAGCTCGAGGTTACACAGCTGACTCCAGACCCTGAGCTTCCAACCTCTGGGCGGTGTGCTGACCGCACCATGTACCCCTCTGAACACGTGATGCTACACAACCCTACTGTCCTGCGTGTATACACAATGGTCAGAGCAGCCAACACGCTGAACTCCAATTATTTAATATTTTTGCAAATAAGCCAACTAAAGGAAAAAACTGGGCCTCAGTTATTAAGCGACGTGCAGCTCCTCAACACTCAGGACCATTTGTTAAACCCATCCTCAGCACACACGCATCCTCAGCACATAAATCAGAGGAAGCAGACAGAGAGCTGCCCCACCCGGCCCCTCCCTCTCCAAAGAAACCTTTTAATCCCTGGAGGAAAAATCTCCTGACCTTGCAGACAGCCCTCGCTCAATACTGGAAAGGTCTTGAGTGTCCAGCCCTACAGAGCCCCAGGGTCATATGTCATTTATGGACTTTTTACCCAAGATGCAGCTGAGACAAAGGCCGGCCCCGAGGTGTGGGATTTCATGATCGAATGCCCTGGAGACGAACGGCTGGCTGTGGGCTCCCAACCGTCAGTGTTGGATGCCAAGCCCCTTTTGTCAAATGAATTTTGTTTGCGTTCTTTGCTCCAGAAAATGTTTTCACTTTGTTGGAACGAGCAGAAATTAGAGCACCCACAGGAAAAACAGATGACGCCGCCCTGGCGTGCTTCCTGATGGCCGGCGCGCAACACAGCTCCTGCGTCCACAGCTCCAGCGAGCGGGGAAGGGGCACAGCGGGCACAGCGGACACCTCCTGAAGCTGGCAGACCACGTGCTTACGTTCTGATTTTACAGTGGGGGACAGTATTAGGGGAAAACATTCCGGTGGGGTTGATGTTATTAGAATGATTAGGTCGTTTCCCGGGGCTTCCTGGAGCAACATTTGGGGAGCTCTGTAAGCATCAGAAAGAGATCTTCAAGTGTGTCCCTGTGTCCTCTTAGCACTTTAAAAAGGGAGATAAAGGAGGTGCGTTATTGTCAGAAAAGCTGTAACGAAGTGTGGTGAGGGAGACGAAGCAGTTACTAGCAGCAGTGTTTCTGGATGATGATGGTGATGAAGAAGGTGGAGGAGAGACAGCCGGCAAGTCAGCCCAGCCCGGGTCTGATGCCTGCTCCGGCCGCTGACATGCACTGGGGTGCACTGGGGTGGACTGAGCAGCCGTGGTCTCCTCTCCTGGAGACGTGAGCCGCGGTGCAGCCCGGCGGGGTCCCCCAGAGATGGCACGCCCAGTGCCCGCAGCTGCTGATGCTGCAATGTGTCACATGCTCTCCATCCTCCGAGTAAGGGAGGGGGCGGCTCCTTCACCCGGAGGACCCAGCGACCTGCCGCCGGGGGACACAGACACTCTGTAAAGCCAGGTGCCCTCCTGCCACGCCAAAGGCTCTCCGCTAACAGCGTTCCGTGGAACACACAGCATCTCGACAGCGGTTTTGCGATTAAAATCACAACCGTTAACACGGTGGGGGGCCAGGAGCAGAGCCAGCACCCCTTGCTCTCTGGCAGATGGGCTGCCATTCCAGCTTCTGCCAGGCACAGTGCACCCTGGAGACACGGAGGGAGTGTACTTACCTGAGGAGTCCAAGCAGTCCTCAGGGCTGGAAGCCTCGAACCCGTGGCCAAGGAGGTTGGGATAGGCTTCCAGAAAGTCCACGGTCTTCAGCGGGCTCTCAATGCGGGCACCGTCTAGGAGCACAGCCAGTGACTCGGGAGAGCCAGGGACCCCACCCCCCACCCCAGGGGATGTCTGGTGGAAGGACCCCACCTGCCCCAGCCCATCACTTCAGAAGCTGGTTCATCCCCATTTGATCACACATTTCCTTCCTGCAAACCCAGAGTCCATCCTGACAGAAGAGCTAATTCAAGGGGGCCTGGGAACCTCACCCTCCCGCCCCCAACTGGGCTGCAGGGGCGCCGGCCTCCTCACCTTGGTCCCGGCGCACCAGCAGCCCAAGCAGGTAGTTGCTGGTCTGCTGCAGCAAGACGTTGTTGTCGCCTTCGTATGTGCAGTTCGGGTCGTTGTCATCTCTGAGGTCTCCCAGACGGTTCACTGCAAGGAGGCCCCAGCATTCTCGTCACTGGGGGTGCACATGTGGGAAGTGCCCCCCAAACCCCAGCTGCCACCTGGGACTCTGAGGTCCCAGGCCCGGCTTGACCGGATGAAGCACTTCCCGCCCTGCTCCCAGTGCCAGCTCCACCCCCGACCCGCGGTGTGCCGTCTCCATCCGGCTGCTCCCTCTTTAAGGACATATTGGTGACACCT
Organism: Delphinus delphis; assembly: GCF_949987515.2. Classification (NCBI taxonomy): domain Eukaryota; kingdom Metazoa; phylum Chordata; class Mammalia; order Artiodactyla; family Delphinidae; genus Delphinus; species Delphinus delphis. Next base: position 136,106,510 of record NC_082687.1, read on the forward strand.
GCGAGGTCCCCGGGAAGAGAGGCGGGTGGCTCCCCGTGAAGCCCCAGGGCCACGCTCAAGAAGCATCTGCTGGCATCAGCATCCCTGTCCCTACCACGAGCCTCTCAGGTCACCTGGCAAAGCGCCCTCCAGTGGGGTCACTGACGGAGCTGACTACCTGAGCAGCGCGAGGGTGCCCTTCTTCCTCTTCCAACTGAAGGAACCCTTCTTTGGACACGAGACATTTCAAATATCTGAAGACAACTCTCATTTTTCTCTTGTCTTTCCTACCAGCGAAATAACCCAATTCCTTTGCAGATTTGATAAAGTATGCTTCCCAGATCTTCACCACCTAGGTTTCCATCCTCTGACGGAGAATGTTCTCCAAACGTGAGGCTGAGATGGGAGAAAGGGTAGGACCCTAACTTCTCACACTCACGTATTGCTATGAACAGCCCAAGAGGGTGTAAGATGTTCAGCAGCAGACACGAGGCTTGTGGTCACCTATGACACCCTGATCATCTTCCTCTGAATTGCTGCCCATGCCACAGTTAGACCACTGAACCTGAAGGGCTAAGAGTGCCCTTAGAGAAATGACTTGCAATTGATATTTAAATCTAGATAAACGGCTTTACGTTTATCCCTGCTGAGTTGGGCCTCACTGGCTTCAGCCCTGTTTGTATTATGTGATGACACTTCCTTTAGTCATTTTTGTTGTCTGAAGGGCTGCGTGATTCAAGTTCCTCCTTCTAAACTATTTATAGCGTCTCTATACGAGCTATAACAACAAACAAATACTACAAAGAGCACTGCACAGAGGACAAAACACATGGATGAGTGACGTCTGCAGCCCCATGATTACCCACACGTCAGTAAACGTGGAGTGTGGGGAGGGGAGGGGCCCCCCTGCCTGCCGCCCCCGCACGAGGAGTAACTGGGACACGTCCCGGTTACTGAAAGCTCCTAAAAGGCTTCCGGAGGAATAAACTGTCAAGGAAGTCTCTGCCAGCTCTGTTGTTGCCTTGAGTAACCAGACTTTAACCAATCAGTTATTGAAGAGACTAGCACACGGGGAGTTAGGCAGGTAAGCTGCAGTAATGATGACGACCACGATAATAACAATAATAATAACAGACCAAAATGACGGGGCACACGCCCTATGCCGACACTGTGCTCGACCCTTCATGTGGGGTAGTTCACTTACCCGTTGCAAAGCCCCCCGTTGTGCTATCCTATCGTTAGTCCCATTCTACGGAGAAGAAAGCTGAGGGGCAGTGAGGGTGGGCAGCTTGCCTGCGGCTACGAAGCCCGTGACCGGCAGAGCCGGGATCTGGCCCCGGGCTGTCGGTCTCCCCCTCCCTCCACCATCCACCAGCTGACCGACTGCCAGTGTCAATAAAAGCAAACTCTCTTTTTCTAAGTTTCAGAATTTTTCTTCGGAACAAAACTTGCTGCCAGTTTACTGCCAAAGCCATTAACTAAAAAGTTCCAATTCAGATGAACAGATAAGCTCCTTCCTCTTCTGGTTTTCGGTCTCCACGCATCGTGACACCCGGATTTCGACCGAGGAGCATCAGGTGGCGGCGAGCCGAGGGACTGGACTAGGGCAGGGGTTGGCAAACCCGCTCTGGAAAGTTCCAGCCAGTCAATGTTTTAGGCTTTGCTGAGACGGCTCTGCTGGGCGGGTGGAGTGGGAACACAGCCACAGGAAGTGTGTAAACAAATGGGTGTGACCCGGGGGCCAACAAATCTTTATTCACAAAAACCTTTACCCACAGAGACGGCCTTTGGCCCGCAAACGACGGCTGTCGTTTGCCGACCCCTGGCCGTGAGCCACATGGTGCGGGAGAGGACAGGAGACCAGCCCACGTGTCCCCAAAACCTACTGGCCAGATAGCCGTGTCCTCCGCACGCCTCCCGGCACTCCTGGATTCCGCGCTGGGCCGTCCACGAGGCCAGGGGCTTGCCGGCCGACGCCAAGGCGTGGATCTCGCGTCCCAGCTCTGCCTTGGGAGAGAGAAGCCAACGAGAACAGGTGAAAAGAGGCTCCGACCCCAGAGGTCAGGGGTCAGTTCAAGCACAGCCTCAGAGGCTCATGTCCCCTCCAGTCTAATCCGAGGTACCCGACAACTACAAAGGAAAGAAACCCAGTTTTAGTTTAAAAAACAGGATTCAAGTAAACAGGGATACCCTGCAGTACAGTCACACAACTCCACGACAGTGAAAATAAACGACCACGGCTCTGCCCAGCCGGTGAACACGGGGTGGGAGCGCGGGGGAGCGGGAAGGCTGATGGCAGAAGAGCATAACGTTATGACTCCGTTTACTCGAAGTCTGCAGCGGAGACTAAGAAGAAACCCAAGGGGTGGGAGGCGGTGCCGAGACGCTGCCCCCAGGGGAGAGGGTGGCAGGCGGCCCCAGAGGACTGCACAGACATGGCCACTCAGTCCACACTGCGCGGAGGCCCAGCCAGCATCCCCAGCCTTAACACGTCTAGTAAATACTCTTTCGCCTCGACTCGATATTCAACGTAGTTACAAGAGAGACACACACACACACCCGCTAAATAACGTGATGTGTTTGACCAGCGTTTTCAACTTCGAAGAAGGGCTACTTTATAACCTGTGCCTGGGTTGAAGCACTGAGTTTCAGAAAGAACAGAGCTCGACGACACGTCAAAACATTTTTAACAGGACAACTCCATTGTCCGCTGGCAAAAGGTTCAATGACTCACGCTGGGGAGAAAAAACACGCGTAACCCTGCACTCCTGATGAAACGGTCTTCAGGGTCACGGTTGTCACGGTCGGCCTGACTGCTCAGCCGTGCACACTGCCGGCAAGCCCCCGCCCCCCCCGCCTCCCCCTCCCCACCTCTGGACCCCTGGATGTTTACGCTGAATATTCCAAAACGTGCTAATTTGATACAGGCTTTTCAGGGCGTGGTACGTAACCCCGATCTGCAGCATTCCTAATCAGTTTTCAGACGCCCTTGGTGTGATTCCCATTTCACCGCTGCCCAGGAGGCAGCGTAAGGGGGGAAAAGAAACAACACATGAACCGTCCACACAGAAATTAGCGGAGGACCCCTTTCTACGAAGGGGCCGACCTCAGTGGGTTTGCACGCTCATTTCTGGAGCAAAGCCCCGCCTGTCAAGTCAAATCCGGTCAGCTGGATTCAGACCTTTGTCAGGTTGTTTACAAAGGGATCAGAACCGTGAAATCGACTGAGGGGCCGGTAATGCGGATTTTGCAAAACCATCATGTTCTCAAGAGGAGAACAGCAGCTGAACTCACAGACGGGAACCAGGAGACGTGTCAGCACATCCTTGAGAATCGGGAATGTGGACACGTGCCTGACACGTTCCCATCGCAGCGAGGGCTCCGAGAGGACACAGCCCACGGGTCAGGTCGGACGGAGCCTCCATCCCCGCGAATCCACGCACCGAGGCTGTTCTGAAAGAAAGGCTGAATCTGTGCTGCCCAACCCGTGAGATTTAAAGGATGACAAACGCTGTGGAGAAAAGCGGAGACCCTCACCTGCCTGGCGCTCCGGTCTTTCCCCAGAAGGCCTTGCTGAAGCTCCACCAGATCCAGGAAGAGAGATTTGGAAAAGTGGTCCAAGGCATAGGCCGCGGCCAGGTACGGGAGTAAACGCCATTGCTGAAACAGACAAGTCCCTGCCTGGAGGCCTCCAAGTGCCCCCAGGGCCCGCCTGCCTTCCGGGGCTGGAGCGCCAGGAACCCGCTGCCCACCGTCCCCACTCGTTGCAGAAGGTCCCGCACGTCTCCCGGACCCACCCCCGTGACGCCTGCCCCCCGACGCTCTTCCGGTGCGGCCGGGTCTCCCGCACCACCCTGACGACCCCACTCAAGGAGAAACTGTGCCGCGTGCACCACCCTGCACGGCCCCCTCACCGCTCTCCCATCCACGTGGCCCCTGAGCCAGAGCAAACGCTGATCTACAAGAGAACTAAGAAAGCCAGGCGGCCGTGCCTGAGCGCGGGGCCCCCCTGGCGATGCCCGGGCTTTGGGAGCCTACGGGGAATGAAGCGACCACCCCCAGAGCCAGACGGGGAAACAGGCTCATGGAGAGCCGAGGGAGGGTGTCTCTTTCACCAGCGCACATCCGCTGTTGCGTGGATGGAGGGGGCGGAGCCTGAAAGGACCTGGGAGACAGGTGCCACCGTCGGCAGCACTGTGGTCACCTGCCGTTTCCTGGGTGTGGTCACGGTGCCAACTGCTTCTCATGCACTAACGTATTTAATCCTTACAGCCACTCGCAGAGAGGTATTATCAGCAGTCCCAACTTACAAAGGAGAATACTAGAGCACAGAGAGGTTCAGTGGCTTGCCCAAGGACACACAGCAGGGAGGGGGCGGACCTGGGGTCAGGAGCCCAAGCATGTGGCTCAGGTGGGCTCTCGTGATCGCTGAGCCAGGCCTGATGCCCAGGCAGTCGGATGTGCCGTGACCTCACCAAGGCCACAGGGTTGGTGGTGTGGTGGACACTGTGTGCCAGCCCGGCATGAGCCAGGCACTGGGCTTTTCCTTACTTGTTTATTTGGTATTAAAACAGGTTCACGGCCATAGTAAAAGAAGTCTTAAAAGAAACAACTTCGATTCAGTTACAATTTCCTGAAACTTGCGCTCAGATACACCTTTGCTCAGGCCTAACTGGCCAAGACCTGGGTCCGACTTAGCTGCTGACTCTGGCAGGAGCCACTGACTCGAGCCTCGGGGACCCACCTGGATCCCCAGCCCACCTGGTGTGCAGGGCAGCTGCCCGGTGCGCACAGAAGGGCTGGGGCCGCAGGGGCACCGGGGGGGGGCTCGCTGTGATAAAATGCGTCCCCCGCCCCGCCCCGGCGTCCAGGTGATGCCCAGCCTGAGTTGCACCTTTGCCATCGAGGGCTGCCGCATCTCGGAGGACCCGGAAGGCGAGCGTCCCCCCTGCTAGAGGACGTCACCACGAACAGTGCTGCCCCCTCAGCTGCTGTGTCCTGGGGTCACTTCCCAGGGATGGGACGAGCGCGTTGGAGTGTGGCCTGGACGTCAGGGTCCCGCAGGTGGGATGAGCGTGCGCACCTGCTCCCTCGGCCTCACCAGAGCGCGTCCTGCTGGTCGTACACACTCCTGTTCAACTAAAGACCATTTATCGAGACCGCGTGTGGCCCCAGACGCCGCACTCCTTCCCTGTGAGTGTCTGTCACTCCCTCTGTTAACTCCTGAAGAGGCCTGACCAGCAACCAGCAACCCAGGTGCAGCGACCTAAGAGAGGAGGTATGTCTGCACGCGGAGCAGAACGAAAGTGAACTCACGCCTGCGGAAGCTGTACCTGCATCGGATACTCCAGCACCGGTACTTCCTCCTCGTCTGTTGGTCCAAACTGACGCCTGGTGGCTGAGAAACGCAGAGCTATGGACACGGCCAGCTTTAGGTTCACGACGGACATGCCCGCGATGGCGACCCGGCCGGAGGACAGGCTGCCCAGGGACTCGCTGAAGTGCTGCCTGGCGTCCTGCAGGAGGAAGGCAGGTGAGGGCGGACCTGGGACCCGCAGGCTGTCTTGGGGACGGGCACAGACGTGGAGGGGCGCTCCTTTATTCACTCAACACTTCCAGGCCCTGCCCCCAGGGCGCCCCAGGCACAGGCCCCTGGGCCCAGGAGGCCAAGCTGCATGGGGGCCGGCGTCCCCATCACGGGATGCTGTGGGGAGGCACAGAGGATGCCTAGTGACAGGAGGACGGGGCCCCGGGCAGATGTACCATCTGCAGAGACCTGCAAACGGCCACCGGGAAGTACGAAGCCCCGCTCCCAATCCCACCGAGGACCGGACAGTTGTGCCGAGAGCGACGCAGGAGCCGAAGCAGAGGGCATGGCTGGCACCGACATTTCGTTTATAAACCAGGCTCCTTCCCCCACCCCCTCACCCCCCACCTGGGATTCCTCCCGGTCCGTCAAACCACCATTCTAAGCGGTGTGATGGTCAGCTGCTGTCCTTTGTGATCTCTGAAACCGGGTAATTGCCCCTGTGCGTCTGTTTTTAACGTGTTGTAAATCGCAACGCGCTTATCGCTGTTTCCAACAGCGGCTCGTGCTTTAAGGGCCGTCGGCGGTGTTTGGGTACCTCTGCCCGTAAGGCTCACCCAGTTATCCGATCACATGCACCTCCCTTACCCCCTGCTGCTCCTCCTGGGTTCACTTATTTTACTATTCGGACTTTTCTTCCAAAATCATGTCCACGCTGGTATTTGTGTGGCAACACGTCAAGCCTCTGGCCGACAATATTGATTCTGTTCTCACGCACGAATGACAGTCCAGCTGGATTTAGAAGCAGCGTGTTTACAGTTGTTTGCCCTCAATGGTTTGAAGCGTCATCTCACTGACTTCTCGCGTTCGGCGTCGTGCCGGAGAACTCTGAGACTAAAGGGGCTTCTATTCCGTGGGAGTTGGCCCAGCATCCTGTCTCTGGAAGCCCTCAGCATCTTCTCTACGAGGTTCTGACACTTCTCCGCAGTGAGTGTGGGATGGGAGACCCTGACTCCCCCTCTATGGGCCCCTCTGTCAAGGTTTTCTTCCTTCTTTACTTTAGAGACATTTACCTTCATCGTTTCTGCAAAACGTTGTCCCCGTGGTTCTCTCCGTCCTTTCCTGCCGCCTCCTTCACTCTGATTTCCAACCGCTCATTCACTCTCCCGCTGTTGGTACCCCATCTGTTGGGTTCTCTCGATGACTTACTTTCGTACTTTTCATTCATTTTTTATAGCGCTGTTTCCATTCTTGAACGGCTTCCCGTGTCACCTCTAGCTTCTCTCGTCATCTGAAGGTACCCGTCACACTCGTTGAAGCCCTGTTCTCTCGGCTCCAAGCAGCCGAAGCTCAACGTCAGGCGGGGTTCTCACACGCGCACGTGCTGCCGGGACGCGTCATCCCGGCTGTGGGTTCAGGCCTGGGAGGGCTCAGCTACCCTGACTTGGCCACGTCTGGAAAGCGCCCGGGGCCGTGCCACTGCATGTCTACGCTCAATGAACTTAGGGGCGTGGTCAGACACCAGAGGACACTGTCACCCCCGTTGGTGCACAGCCCACAAGGCGACCCTTCACTCTTAAGCCCCTGGTGGGAATCAGCACCAGCGGGGGCAACCTCCCTGACTGAAATGCCGGGGGGCTGGCAGGGGCGGGGTGGGGGGAGGTCATCGTGCTCGGGGCCCTGGGGGTGTGGCCGACCCAAGCACTCCCGTCCCTGTTGGCGGCACTGGGACCTGATCCTAGACAGGTTTGCACGGGCCACGGGCTCCTGTGGTGACTCTCCCCCCTGAGCACAGGGGGTGGGTGTCCTGTGGGCCTGGAGGCAGCTGTACCTTAACATGGGTGACGTAGGTGCCCTCGGGGGTGATATCTCCTGAGCGGTTCAGCAGGTCCTGGCGAGGAATCCTGACTTTGTGGAACATGGCAAATCTGTGTGGAGACACAGCACTTCTGGTTAAACTGGGGTCGGCCCCCGGGGCTTATCTCCTCTCCCTCCTGAAACTCAGTCAAATAAAAGCAAAGGACAGGGCTTCCCTGGTGGCACAGTGGTTGAGAGTCCGCCTGCCGATGCAGGGGACAGGGGTTCGTGCCCCGGTCCGGGAAGATCCCACGTGCCGCGGAGCGGCTGGGCCCGTGAGCCATGGCCGCTGAGCCTGTGCATCTGGAGCCTGTGCTCCGCAACGGAAGAGGCCACAACAGGGAGAGGCCTGCGTACCGCAAAAAAAAAAAAAAAAAGGCAAAGCACAGCTCAAAAGGTGACATAATCCCCAAAAGACCAAAAAAAACAAACCCAACGAAACACAACAAAACAAAAACGCAGGAGAGAGAAGGCACCAGTAGACAAGACATTTCAACTAATTTTTTTATCCAAAAAAGTAGGCGTAAGCAAAAGGTGGTATGAGTGATGGGCTCTGCGTGAGATAAAGTGGCCGTCTGTTGGTAATGATGGAGGTGAGCCCCCCCACCCCCACTACCGCCGGCGCTCGGGCCTCAGGGCTGCACGCGGGCTCCCGCTACACTACACGCTAGGAGGAAACATCCTCGCTCGCTGCGGCCAGAACACCTGGGACCGGTCATTCGGCAGAAAAGGCGGGACCGTTTTCATAAAGATGAGAATCTCCGGTTCTCACACTTGACTCCCACACCAGAGTCCACACACGGAGTGACAAAGTCAGCAAACTGAGGTTTTAAACGTCCCGAGTCAAACGGGTACTGCACCATCCCATTAGGGCTCCAGGGCAGGCGAGTCAGCTTCCCTGAGCAGCTGAGAACACGCGTGCACACGCATCCCTGGGGAACACGCGTGTGTCAGTAATCGAAGGTGTTTTCTGTGGTTGTCAGGAAGGAAGATCTATCTCACGACAGCGCAGGAACAAGGTTATGCGAAGTAACGGGTGGTACGGACACTGCAGAAAAACCCAAACCATCTTAAAATATCAACAGTTCCGACAGCGCCTTATCTGACTTCTAAGCAGTTTCGATGTCACACGGAACATTCTTTTACTGAACCAGAGGAAGCAGCTCTGGGGAGAAGGGCAGCGCCCTGCGGAGAAGGGGGGCAGCTCCGCGTACCACCCCCCAGCTCCTGCTTGGATCCCAGGCTGTGTGGCTCCCCAGCCACCGTCCGAGCCACGGTGCTTACCCCCACCCCGAGCTGTGTCCTGATGGTCTGTGCCTCTTCTTGTCCCATTTCCTGCAACAGTCTCCCCCTTGGCTCTCTCCAGACCCCACCTCGTCCCCCTGTCCCGCACACGGGAGCAGAGGCCTGTCTAAACCTCAGCTCGGAATGGTCACACCCAGCACGAGAATCTTGGGTCCCTGGGACCAACAGAATCTAAACCCGTAGGGAAACGTGGTGAGCCCTCCGGCGGGACCCCTGTCAGCTGCTGCCTCCTTGTAGCCCGCAGCCTGTAGCTGGGTCACATCTGCCTGTGACCGTCAAGCCGGCCAGCCCCTCTCCTGGCCTCGGGGCCGACGGCCCTCAGAGCGCTGCCACCTCTTCCAAGATGCCTGCCACGATTCCCACGCCTGCCCCGAGGTGAGCACCCAGGGGTCCCACAGCACCATTAGATGGCGGTCCTGGCCATGTTGCCCACTGAGCCACTTGCCTTTCGGTGGCCGTTAGGGACCCTGTTATAAGGGGGCCACATGCCTGGCACCCAGCAGACACGTCCTAAGTGCCGGGGATGAATCAACAGCGGCGAGACATTGTCCTTAGGGCGCTGGTGCACCTCCACAGAACCCCGAGTCCCGGGGCAGCCTTGAGGGGTGACACAGCCAGTGCACCTGGGGAAGAGCTGAGAGCCAGGGCTGGGCGTGGGGCGGCTGGAGGGGCCCCTCCCAAACTCCTTTGGAAGCGACTAGGATTTCTGCACGTGAGGCCACCAGGGCCCCAGCAGCATCCAGGCCAGGGTCTCCCTCCGGCGTATGAAACGCAGGCCCGGCCCGAGCACCCGAAGGCCCTGCCTGGAAGGAGCCACTCATCGGGGCCTTTTGGGGCGACTCTGACGGGCCCCGGGACCCACATCTCTAGAACGCCCGGCCTCAGTGCCGACGTCCCTGGTCTGGTCCAGCTCACCACTTGAAAGGCGAGGAATGCTTTCACAAGTCTGATGCTGTCAACTGAGGGCGCCCTTTTTAAGGAGTGGAAACTCTTCACCCTCCCTGCCACGCAGGGATGGAACAAGGCGGAATGTATTTACAGGCGCAAAACTATTCGCTGGAGCTTAACTGAAATCGAAATTTTACACATTCTCTTTTGAGCACTGCCATGTGGCAAAGGCTGTTCCAGGAACAGTCGATGCTGGCCAGCCTGGTCACAATCCCCAGTGTCCCCCGAGGGCAGGGGGGCGGGGGGCCGCACAGGTCGTATCTGACACGGGGTGTGCGTGTGACACGATGGCGTGAGCATACGGCAGGGCTGGGGGGCTTGCGGGCGGCAGACCCTGCCCCAGGCCCCGCACCCCCTTCCTCCTGGGCCACCCGTTCCACCTCCCGGTGGCCTCCTTACTCCTGGGGCCTCTCACTGCTGCCCCAGCCCCACCTGGGCCCCAGAGCCTCATGGGACGTCCTCCCAGCCGCTCTGGAGACGCTTCCCCGCCTCACCTCTGAGCAAGTGTGAGGATGCCCGCAGCCCACCTTGAAGGTGAGGCCCAACCGTTCACTGGAGGGATCTCTCCTGATTTGCTTTTAGAGTTATTTGGCTAAAAGTAATCCGTGCAATTTACGTCTGCCTCTGATTTCTACACAGTCTTCCCACAGACTCACGAATCCTTGTGACCTACCTATGAACTGTTGACCACTTTTTCAAAATAAAAGATCTCAATCCCGACCCTGCTCTGCAAGCGGCCTGCAAACAAGGAAAGCCAGGGATTCAGACCCGCGCGCCCTCTGCTGGGCGTGCGCCCCGAAGCTGGCAGGGACAGCTGCGTTTCTGGCGGGGCGGGCACTGCCTGCGTCACCGCCCCTGGCCCACATCCCAGCCCCAGTCCAGCGGCCGAGGGACCCCAGGCACCACTGAACCTTCAAAGGCGCAGGGTACGGCTGCTTCCACGTCCTGTCTGCCGGCCTCCAAGTGGCCCCATGGGAACGGCGACTCTGGTTTGGGGGGGCCGCTCTGAGCCGGCTTCAGGGTAGTCGCCATGCTGCCCCCTGGCGGCACCGGGCTGGCACTGCTGAGTCTCAGAAGAGCTTTGCCCCTCGGACGCGACATGTTTATTTAGGAGGGCCTTTGCTACGTTGGTGTGACTCCCTGGGACCATCGCAATAAGAAACAAATACTCAGTCTCTAAAACGGGACTAACAGTTTCTGAAACGAAACTAACACACCATTGTAAAGCAGTTATACTCCAATAAAGATGTTAAAAAATAAAATAAATAAATAAAAATAAATAAAACGGGACTTGATTTGCAGGACCAAGGGCAGAGTTTTTCACGGATGTCCCAAAACAGTGTTAAAGGTTCTAACTTGTAAAAGCAAATGAATGGGGACTGGAGATCTGTGACCTCACCCAAGGCCTTCCTTGGACAGCAGTGACCCAGCAGCACTTGTTCACAGCTGGAGGGTCATTTCCCACCGCCAGGCGCCTGGAGACACACCTGCCCGGCCTTACGTGTGAGCACAGACCCTTCCACAGATGGAGTCACCGTACACGCATTTTCCGGGTCCCACAATGGGATGCGTGGATCTAATAAAGGACGCTCGTGCTCAGGGCCCAGAGCAAGACGGGGCCTTCCACCTCCACCTCCCGCATGGTCCTCCTTGACGCTGACTCACCTCGGCCAGATCGGGTCCATCTTCTCAAACACTCCAAGCCGCGTGGCGGCCTCGCCCTGAGGGCTGCAGAGCTTCCCCTGCCCCAAGGACCACAGGCCACATGACCCATCCCTGCTGGGGGGCCCCATGCACCCGCACAAAGCAGTGATGGAAGGGAACTGACACCCTCCTCCCCCCACCCCAGGCTCCAGCATTAATTAACAGGCTCTTTTCACAGGCCAGCGAGAGAGGCACTTAAAGCTCTAGACAGGTATAGGTTAGAAGGGCTGTGTGTGTGTGTTTCTGGTTTCACGTTTTAGCAACATCCTTCCGTTTTCTCCTCCAGCTACACAGAGTGAAAATCGATGGTTCTCCCGCCCTCTCTGGTACAGGCTGGGGCCCCACCTGTTCTGAGGGTCCAAGCAGAGGTTTGAGACACTCTCCGTGCCCCCAGCTCCCCTACCTCTGGGGAGGGGGGACAGCTGAAAGGAGGTTTCTCCACGCTTAGGGTGGTGGGAGACCACCTGGCCCAGCTTCTGTCTCGGAGATGAGCTGCTGCTCCTGACTTACACTCAGAATGACCGGGGTCAGGATAAGCAGCGGGCTCCAACTACAGCGAGGCGGGCTCCTCTGTTCTCTGCCCCCCGACAAAGCGGCAGGTATGCAAACGTTCCCGAGACGCAGCGTGAGGTGCACGACTAAGGAACCCCCGGCTGTGCTTCCCCCCCAGGTAGAAAGCGTCTCAGGAGAACAGAGGGGCGCAGCCAGGCTTTCCGGGAGACGGCACGTTGAGTCCCGCCCGCAGGCGCAGGTGATGAGAGCACTGACAGGTAGCAAAGGCCCCCAGGCAGGGCTACGAGAGGGCCCGGCTTGGGGACATCATGCCCACCTTACAGAGGAGGAGAGGGCCAAGAAAGCTGGTCAAGATAACACAAAGAGGCAGAGGTGGACCCAGGATTTGAACCCAGATCTGCTTCCAAAACTCATGCCATGAATGAGCCCGGGAATCCCTCAGGGAGACTCCAAGGCCCTTCCTGACGTGGCTCCCCTGCCCACCCGCCCCCCTCCAGCTCCCCAAGCCCAGCTCTCATCTCAGGCCACTCTGCCCCCGCTACCCGGCACCCGGCTCTGTCCCCAGAACCAGCGTGGACACCTGTTGGGTGCCTGAGCTCCAGGATGGGGAGCAGGGCCCGGGTCACAGGCCGAGGCCCCCACGGGATACGGGTGTCCAGCCTGAGCCTGGCCTGACAGATGGAGTGGCCACCTGCCGGGGAGAAGCCTGTGTGCTCTGCACTTGGGGCCACTTATGTCTCCTGAGGTTGGAGTACAAACGGGACCCGGCCCTTCCCAACATGATCTCAAGTGCAGAGGTAAGGCACATCCCACAGGAGCCTGGGAGGGCACGGGGACAGCACTGAGGGAGCCGGTGGGCTCACAGGGGGGACGTGCTGAGCAGGCAGCCTTGAGGAATGACCCCTGGAGGAGCGACCGTCAAGTACAAGGTGCGCGCTCACCCGTTGTCCAGACCGTTCTGTCCAAGCTTCCTTCCGATGTCGCCAACCATCACCCCTGGCATGGGAAGAAGGGTCTTCGGGTCCCGAATCTGCAAACCACAGATGGGAACTCTTATGACCACACGAGAATCAAGATGAAAATGTTCGAAACCCCCAGGGACCGAGCCACAGGCTCCCTCTGTGTAGCTGCCGTGGGTTGAAGTGTCCTCCAAACATGTGACCTTGTTGGGAGACAGGGTCCTTGCAGATATCATTAAGGATCTGGAGGTGAGGTCACTCTGGGTTACCTGGGTGGGCCCTGAATCCAATGACCGCTGTCCTCCAAGAGTCAGAGGAGGAGAGGGCATGGAGAGAGGGGGGCCACGTGCAGATGGAAGCAGAGACGGGATGGAAGCGACCACAGCCCGAGAACTCGGGGGTCACCAGAAGCTGGAAGAGATAGGAAGGACCCTCCCATGGAGCCTCCGGGGGGAGTGTGGCCTTTCTGACACCTTGATTTCAGACCTCTGGCCTCCAGACTGTGGAGAGTAAATTTCTGTGGTTTCAGGCCCCCAGTGTGTGGTGCTTTGTTTGGTTATGGTGGCCCCAGGACACTGACGGAGGAGCTGATTAGTACGTGCTGCCTGGAGGAGGCCAGGTATTTCCCAGGCACGTTTTCGATGGAGGACTTTCCACTGGCTTTTCATGAAATGACAAAACGGCTGTGCACATATTGCTGTGGATTACTTTTGTAAATCTCTGCTCCCCCAGATGAGCTTCCAGTAGATATACTTCCTAACACACACAGAGACAGCTGGCTCCCTGGTCCTCGCCTCGTGCGGTCTAAGCGGACAGTATGGAGTTTCGTTCTCAAAGACCTTTAGTGATTCCTGCCAGGCGTGACTGCGCCACCCTCCCCTCCCAGGGTCATCTGCCGATGGCTGTTGATATTTTGGGTCGTCATAAGTGGCGGGTACTATAGGCATCCAGTGGGCAGAGGCCAGCGATGCCACTAAACATCCTACAGGGCACAGGGTGGTCCCGCAGCATGGAATTATCCAGCCCCGAACGTCAACGGCACGGAGGCTGAAAAAAAACTCCGTGTTAAAGAACTACTGAATTTGTACTATTAGAAATTTAGCTATTTGTATGAATTGCTAGTTTTTCTTTCTTTCAGTGGAACAGTTAGCTAATTTAGTTGAACTTTATAATACGGATAAAATAAAATTGAAAGCTAGCGACAAACAATAAGGTTCAGTGAAGATTCAGATAAAAACTCTTATGAAATAGAAAAAAATCGTTTTTAAAAAAAGATGGAGGGCTTCCCTGGTGGCGCAGTGGTTGAGAGTCCGCCTGCCGATGCAGGGGACACGGGTTCGTGCCCCGGTCCGGGAGGATCCCACATGCCGCAGAGCGGCTGGGCCCGTGAGCCATGGCCGCTGAGCCTGCGTCCGTCCGGAGCCTGTGCTCCGCAGCGGGAGAGGCCACAACAGTGAGGGGCCCGCGTACCGCAAAAAAAAAACAAACAAAAACAAAACAAAAAAGATGGAGAGGAGAAGAGACATGAAAAACAGTTAGTGATTTTCAAGTAATCAGACAGAAAAACACTGCTAATGCCAGTTTTCAGTTCATCCAGAAAGAAATGATAACATCGTCCTTACAAACTTCACGTTAACCTCTCAAATCAAGGAAAGGACGCTCACTAAAGTCAAAACCAGAATTAAGTTAATGGTCTCCTCTTCTCAAAAGTATTAAATTGTATCAATTTACATATAACATTTCCCATAATAGCTGGAGACTGGCCACCTGATGTGATATAACAAACGTGCAATGAATTACGCCCTCTGGTAGATACACTGCTACGTGTAAAGTAAATAAGCTACAAGGACACGTGGTACAGCACAGGGAATGTGGCCAATATTTAATAATAACTTTAAATGGAGTAAAAACTATAAAAATTTTGAATCACTGTATCGTACACCTGAAACTAAAATAACGTTGTAAATCAAGTATACCTCAATAAAAAGAAACCACAAAAATTTTTTAATTAAAGGAAAAGAAGTATTGGTACCTAAATAGCGGTAGCCACTACACTGGATTAAACTAATCGTGTTGAATTTTCCAATAAAAAAAATTATACCCCTCCACTCATCAGCTAATGACCTGTGGCACATAGCACATTCTAATTAAATAGTTTTGTGATGACTTATTTCAACCTCTCTTTCTGAGTAGACGGTAAACTCCACGAGGGCAGGATTCATGCCGCCCTCGAGCCTGCCCTGGATGTGCACTAAGTACACAGAGGGGATATGTCAGATGGAGGCCCGCAACATCCTACTGAGTGTTTAAAGCACAACGTGTAACAGAATCCAGAACACCATGGCTCTACAATCTAAGAGCCGGAGACACTGAAAGACGTTGCATTCAAGTCCGATTTCCATAAGAAGTTCACTTCGGGTACAAATCTGTACTCCAGAAACAGTGTATGGTTGCCTTAGGTATCAAAAACTACACCTGGTCTGCAGGGGTTCATTGCAAATTGAAAAATAAGGACATGAGCACCAAAGGGAAATGGGTCAACTGGACGTCGTCAAAATTCGAGCCCTTGTGCACAGAGGACGTTATCGAGAAAGTGAAGACAATTTTAGAACAGGAGGAAATACTCGCCCACCAGCCATCTGATAAGGCTTAGTATGCAGAATATAAAAAGAACCCTTGCGACTCACCAAAAATCACAAACAATCCGATTAAGACATGAACTGAGGGTCTGAACATACAACTGGACGATGACCAGACCACGTGCGAGAGCAGGGCTCTGACCCTCGGGCTGTAGCCGCCAGCCCCGGGAGCCAGCCTGCTGGGAGTCGGACCTGCAGGAGGGCAGACTGCTGTCTCTAGTGACAAGCCAGGAGGCCAAACAGCCACCGCTGGACAATCGGCCAGGACTCGATCAGTACTGACGGCTCCCTAATCGTCGTCCTGCCTCCGACTCGGGACCAACCCCAGAAGGCCCCGCCTGCCCCCTGACCAGTCACCCGGGATGCCCCCCCTTCTAGACCCTCCCAGCGCCCAGCCCCGTCAGGCACCCTGAGCCCCCTTTTCTCCACTGGGAAGCTCGCCCACGCCTCTGCCTGCCTCTGGGTCTCCGCCAATAACACTGACGAAGGCTGACCCCCGGCTCAGCCAGCTCTGAGCAAACAGCCTTTGCTTTCTCAGTCCCTGCTTGGTTCCACAGGGCAAAGGATTTGAATAGACATTTTGACAAAGAAGGTAGGCAAATGGCACAGGAGAATATGTTCCACATTGTTGGTTATTAAGAAAATGCAAATCAAAATCACAACCAGATACTGCTTCGTACCCACTAGGGTGGTTATGGGGGAAAAAAGGAAAATAACAAGTGTTGGTAAGGATGTGAAGGAACTGGAGCCCTCGGCATTGCAGGTGGGGATGTAAAATGGTGGAAACTATACGGGATTCTACAAAAAATTGAACACAGAATGACCATACGACCCAGCAATTCCACGCCTAGGTACGTACCCCGAAGAACTGAAGACTGGTGTGCAAACAGGCACTGCTCATGAATGTTGACAGTGACATTACTCCCAACAGCCAAAAGGTGAAACCACCCAACATCCATCAACGGACGAATGCATACACAGACTGTGGACCGTCCACATAATGGACCATTCAGACTCGAAAAGGAAGGGGGTTCTGGGACAGGCTGCAACGTGGATGAACTTCAAAAACACGTGAAGAGAAAGAAGTCAGACACAAAAGGTCACACAGCGCGTGATGCGTTTTATATGAAACATCCCGGAGAGGGAGATGCATAGAGACAGAAAGCAGACCACTGGCTGCCAGAGCCGGGGAGGGGGGCAGGGAGGCGGTGCTGAATGAGCGCGGGGTTTCTTCTAGAAAGGAAACGCTCTGAAACTAGAGAGATACAACATCGTGAATTCCCTAAATGCCACTAAATTGCTCACTTTAAAATGGTTAATTTTGGTAATTCCCTGGCGGTCCAGTGGTTCAGACTCTGCGTTTTCACTGCCGTGGGCCGGGGTTCAATGCCTGGTCGGGGAACTAAGATCCCGCAAGCCACACAGCGAGGCCAAGAAAATAAATTAATTTAATTTAAAAATAAATAAAATGGTTAATTGCATGTTACATGAATTTCAGCTCAATTTTTAAAAAAATGATGATTTTCTTCTCTCATGAGAGCACCGCCCCCGTCAGAAAAGTCTCTGAGAAGAAAAAATGTCAGAATGGGTCTGGGGGTGGGGGAAGCAGGGTGTCATTCAGTATCCAGTCAGCCCAGAGAGAAAGGTCCTGGAGAACCTCCCAGAGCTCCAAGTCCAGGGACACTGCAGCCGCCCTTGGCAGCGGGAAACAGGCCGGCCATCCCAGGCACCCCCGATGGCCAAAGCTCCGTTTGTGACCCAGGAAGGGGCTACATGAAAGCCCCCAAGTCAGACTTCACGTCGGGACTCCTGGAGCCCCTGAGACCAGCTACCAGAGCCTGGGGGGTGGGGACAGGCGTCCCACCATGCCAGTGTGGCCCCCAGGAGGATGGAGATCCTCCCCCAGCTGATCCTGGGCTCAGGGCTTCTCAGCGGCAGCACGCTGACATTTGGGGCGGGGCGGGCTTCTGGCGGGGGCTGGCAGCAGGGCTGTCATGTGTACTACAGCGTGTTTAAGGCACCCTGGTCTGGACCCCAGATGCCAGAAGCACCCCGTCCCCAGCTGTGAGGAAAATGTCTCCAGACTGGCCAGACACCCCCTGGGTAACACCTGCCCTTACCTGCAGGACGAAGGGGTGCAGCCCGTGGCACTGGCCCCCCGGCGTGTACAGCTGAGCAAACACCACCGCGTGCGTAGCCGTCTTGCCCAGATTGCCAACCCAGAACTTGGCGGCTTCGAAATCCGGGGAATGTATGATGAGCTCCTGCACGAGGGAAAAAAATGGAAGTTACAGCTGGAGACTGGGGAATACATGGAATTTCTTTCTGTCTCTGACACACTCGATTTTCTCTGTTCAAAACCTCTTGAGGCAGGAGTAAGAAGAGGCTGCAGGTCGTCTCCTGCGTGGCACAGGTCGCCCTGCTTTTAAACAGAGCACGTCCTTGGTCTTACGACTTAAAGAAGCACCTTCCTATGGAAAACGATGACCAGTATGTCGAACAATAAAATATAAGCAAAATACCTTGGAAGCTGCCAACGCCCGACAGCGTTTACCTTCCCAGCAAGCCCCCCCTGAACACGGCCTTTGGGAGGAGGCACGGGTCCCCTCCTCTGCCTCACGCCTGCCTGACCCCTCATCCACCTCTGATTCACGACGTTCTGTCCCTCTGCTCGCCCTGTCTCTCCCACCTAAAGGCTGGGAGAGATGACGGGGGGATGACACCCCACGAGCCCAGGAGCACGAGGCAGACAAGCACAGGAATTAAAGAAGGAGCAGACAGGAGGGGACAGGTCCTCCGAGGACACAGCCGGGGCCTTGGGGAGGCAGGACAGAACACGAGAGCAAGAGGAAAGCAGGGCTGGGGGCTGCCCCCAGGAGGCGCCCCAATGGAGGGCCCGGGAAACACTCCAAGGAGAGGGCGTCCTGGTCACTGGACGGACCGCGCCTGCGGGCAGCGGAGAGCGTGTCACCTCCCGCATAAATTCCCGAGGCCCCTGGAGGCCGGTTCCAGTTCAGCTTCTCTTGTTCTTGCAGGGCTCACAGGGAGAATTCCCTTCTATAACCGGCGGTGTGTATGATTTTATAAACTGTACGTGTGCTACTGCATGAGATAATATACAGACACCTTCCCCGCACCCTCCACACTCTCTCCTCACCCCCGCCCCCGCGTCTCCACAGCCCTGGCACACCCAGCTTCTCCACGCCGGTGACCGTCGGCGTCTCCCCTCCAGCATAAGAGTCCCACCGGCCTGCTCGCCGCTGTGAGTCCAGGCCCTCACCGCAGCTTCTAGCGCACAGTAGGTGCTCAACAAATACCCGTTGTCTAGACCAACACAACCCGCGGCCCGTGGGAGGCTCGGGGATCCTAATCTTGACCGATCTGCACTTAAGGACAAACGCCAAGAGGAACGGGGTCAAAAACAACTGCTTGTCCGCGTTCCACCCAGGCCACCAGGCCACCAGGCACTGACCTCTCTGCGCCAGAGCTGGAAGCCCCCCGCCCCCCCTACACCGAGAGCCCAGGGGCACGGGAGCCAAGGAAAGAGAAGGCCGAGAGCCAGAAAGACCTGGGTGCAGACAAAGGTATGTCGTGGCTTAAATGACGGGTGAGAACCCAAGAGGTCACGCGGCCTGCTCTCAGCCCCGAAAGCGTGGCTGACCCTCGGCTCTGCTCCCAGGCACCGCCTGGCAGCCTGCGGGGCGCCCACTGTGACCCCCGTCCACTGCTCTACTGTCCCTGCTCTGCCGGGGGCTCCTCGGGTTCATCCTCGAGCCCCCAGCCTGCAGCACGGCAGGCACACAGCCCACACTCGGCCGGCGCTGTCCCATGAATGATGGCCGCGTGCTGAGCAGACGCACGGGACACGGCTTCACTCTGCTGCACAGGGCTCTG
Organism: Delphinus delphis; assembly: GCF_949987515.2. Classification (NCBI taxonomy): domain Eukaryota; kingdom Metazoa; phylum Chordata; class Mammalia; order Artiodactyla; family Delphinidae; genus Delphinus; species Delphinus delphis. The sequence goes on from NC_082687.1 coordinate 136,125,835, forward strand.
TCGAACCACACGACCAACTGGGCGGGTGGAGGCCAAAGGGTCCCAGGATCCCAGCACCATGAGAAAGTGGCAGAAGGATGCGGGCCTCTGGGAGACATGGGGGCAAAGGGGCCACGGGATGCGAGCAGCAGAGGTCACAGATCCCCCGCACGCCCCGTCCTCTCCACCTCCCTCACTGCCGTCCGCCCCACACACCACGACCCCATCTGTTCGCAGGCTCGCCTCCTCTAGAGCACGCGCCCTCTGACAGCAAGGACGGCCAGGGTCGCCCGGACGTGTGCCACGAGAATCCACGAATGCAGGAGGAGCGCCAGGACCGGAGGGGCCGGGCCACTGCCCGAAAGAGCCTGGCCACAGGCAGGGGATGCAGACAGACAGCTAGAGAGGGACAAGGGTCACAGGGAATCTTCTTTACTGCTTGTTCTACAAAGCAGGAGCAGACTGAACGGTTTACAAATCAAACACCAAACCTGGTAAACAAAGAAATAAACTGTACCCAATGGTAGCTCGTGCTTTCACCACATTCAAATGCCACCCAAATGCAAACCAGGACAGATTTCCGGGTGGGACTGGGTTTCACATCTCACAGCCTTTATCTCCTAAGCTCCAGTGTTCTGCGTGACAGATCTCAGTGTGCACTCACGTAAAAAGACGGGTTTCCTGGTCTTATTACATGACAACACCACGTTTCATGTGCTCGAAGCCCAGAGACAGACGGGCGGGTGTCACCTACCTCCGTGGTGGGGTCGTAGTGTGCGGTCGTCCGCATGGCCTTGGTGTTACTCCCGTGACTCACTTCAGTCAGAGCAAAACATCCAAAAATCTAATGTGGAAACAGAAAATGATGTAAGGCGAGGGTCCCCTTCGTGGAGGGGCCCTGCCAACACCCTTTCCCTTACGGCCTAAACCCCCCATCAAAGCCCCGAATCTCCATTTCCTATCTAACAACCAGTGACCTTACTGAGCCGTCCTGCCGTGCCGGCCGCCGGCCGCAGCTCCCGCCTGTGAGAACAGCAGGTTGGAAGAGCTGACGGCGGCCTCGCTAAGTCAGCACGGCGGCAAGAACGGCTCCCGGGCAGCAGAAGAGAACGGAAGGCTTTACCTCGATAATGAAAACCTAAATTCCTATAATGCTGGGGATGTGGCACACCCCAGTTTGGCAAACAACAGCCTTAGCTGTTTGGTGAAAAACCTAGAAACATCATGAGATAAGAGGAGCATCCCTACCCCCTGCTGCAAGCTGCCCTTTCCACAAACCTCTAAGGGGAACAGGGAACAAGACGTGAACTCACGACTCACCACGACCCTCAACTGACCTCCATATTGAAGATCTTTGGAAGATATTTGAAATGCCTTTCAGAACCAGAGGTGTAGATCGCTGATCCAAAGGTCTGAAAACAGAACACCATGACGTGAAAAGGTGGAAGCTAATGAGTGCCGCCGCCCTGGGACTTCACACCCACCCTACCATGGTCCCTCAGCACCACAGCATCCCACAGCGAGGTCATCAGGTCCCCAGAGGTAAGGGCACTGGCGTCCAAGGTCCAGGGTCCCCTGAGACACAGCCTTGAGCTCGTGGAGTGGCGAGACCTGGGTCCTTGTCCCAAGCAGTTTACGTGAGTTACACTGAACTGTGAGGGTCCATGAACAGCAAGGAGATGGGGCTTGGATGAGGGATGAGGGTGCAGGAAGGGCAGAGTGAGCCCACCTTTCCTTCACGCAGCACGTGGATGAGGCCACCTTCTCAAGTTCAGCTCTACCCATGTATTTGAGGCAGAAACACAGGCTTCACCTTTGACCTACTTTCTCTCCCCCCCCCCCCTTTCTTTCTCTCTCTCTCTCCCTCCCTTTCTTTCTTTTTTGGTATAAAGCAAAATTCCCAACGCTCCTGTTCCTATGGGGCTGTAACTTCACAGCACTGCACTTTATCCAAGGACTTAACGCGTAAATATTTGCATAAATGGCTGAAAAAACACTGGCCTTCTCACTAAAAGTCACAAGATCTGCCCCCACATTCTCATCTCTGCTTTTGCTTCCTATCTTATTTTCTAGAAATCTCTTTAAATGAATATTTCCCCAACGCACAGATCTCCCAAAACTTTAGAAGCAGGCAAACGCTGACAACCACGAACCCACAAAGGCACCTGTCTCCCTCTCACAGGCTGAGTGAGTTTTAGGTCCACGTGGACAGAGAGTCGTCGTGGCCCCGGGGCGCAGGGTGAGAGCGGGGATCCCTCTCCTCTCCTCTCCCGGGGCCGACTCACCAGCGTGTGCAGGAAGAACTTGGTGGCCAGGGACCAGTCGTACATGCCCAGGCACTGGATCAGCGCCAGGACCCTCAGCGGGTTCCCCAGCAAGTCCTCCACGCGGAGGAAGTCGTATTCGAAGACCCGCTTGCAGCGCAGGAAGTTCAGCTCCCGGTACTTCTCCAGCGAGAGACTGCCGGGGGGATGGGCGAAGAGGGGGTCGTTCTCCAGCGCCGAGAAGATGTTTTTCTGGAAACGCAGGGGGCGCGGAATGGCTGATTTGGAGGTAAAGTATGGAATGTCGCTATGCTCTGGCCTATGTGGACTTCTCGTGGCCACGTCTCATGGCCTCAGACGTGCAGTGTAACCCAGAAATGCAGGGACAGAGACAAGAGTCCTTCCCAGGGGAGAGCGGAGGGCCCCAGGCCTCTGTGTTCATGCATTCCCGGCTCCCTGTGATTCCCCGAGGGCCCGCCCCACCTTTCTGCCGAGGACCCAGCTACCCAGCAGACCCTGCCCGACCGCGAGGGTCCCCCGGCGCCGCCCAGCCCAGCCTCACCTTGAAGCGCAGCATGTCCGGCCCTTCCCAGAACAGCGCCAGTTCCTTCCAGGGGAAGGAGGCGCGGGCGCGGGCCGCATGCAGGGGCCCCCGGGGCAGGTCTGGCAGCACGGGGTCATCGCTCCCTTCCCCAAGGGGCGCCATCGCTCCCGCCACCTGCACAGACACATGAACCAAGTCAGCTCGCGTCCTACTCACACCATCACCAACAACGGCACGTGTGCAGCAGGCTGTGAAGGGCAAACGAGCTCTGACTGTGAAGGGACAGCCGGCGGGGGCCACAGAGCTGACGGCCATCCTCCCGGAGAGGAGGTGAGCGCTCCGCGTTTCTATTCCTGAACCAAGGTGATGAGGCGTTGGACGGGGGCAAAGGGCAGCCCAGGGCCGGCGCTGTGAAGCACCAGGGTCCAGGGCTCTGCGTGCTACAGCCCGGCCTGAAGACACCTCGCCCCCGCCGGGCCATCTAGACGGGTGGCCCAGGAAGCCTCGCCCTGGAGTCGAGCCGGCGCTGGCCAGTGCACTCTGGCCACACCCTTAGGGTCCCCTTGAGCCCGCCTGGACGGGGGATGCCCGCCCAGAGCCTGGACGGGGGATGCCTGCCCAGAGCCTGGATGGGGGATGTCTGGCTTCTACTAACAGAGCAACCCAGCTCTCTTGACCAAAGGTTCGATCTGGAATTTTCTGAGCAGACTGGCTCCTCTTCCACAGTGCCTGGGCCAATGAAGCCAGGGATGGGAGACGCTTGTGAACACAGACCTAGAGGGCCACCAGGAGAGCAGAGTCCCCAGCTCAACTCTCTAAGGCCCAAGGGAACCTTTAAGTCCTTCTAGTTAAACATTAGAATAGTCTAGGATGTCGGACTCTGAGTATGACGGTCAAGGTTGCTGAAACACAATGGGAAAGTGGTCTCTACCGGTGAAGCACCTCTGTCTCCTGTGTGTGTGACAGAGGAAAAGATGGGAAGGGGCACATCTGCCCGCCCACTTGTGTGTCAGGGATGATGTCTCCACAGACTGCAGCTTACATTGCCCCCGCAAACTGTGAGCCAAGTACTACTGGCCCTCTCGAAAGATGCAGGAACCCCAGCTCAGGGAGGCCTGCTGTCTTTTGGGAACCCCCACCGCTGAGAAATGGTAGAGAAGGGACCTGAACCCAGAGTCTGAGCCCAAGGCAAGCTCTTCAGGCACCGCTTTAAGATGCTGGGGAAAACCACAGACTAAACCTAGAGCAAGCAGAAAGGAAGAAGATAAAAGATTAGAGCCCAAAGGATGGAATAGAAAAGAGAAGATCAACAAAAACAGAAGTTGGTTCTCTGAACAGACTGACAAAATGGACAAACTTTTAGCTTGATTGACCCAGTTAAAAAAGAGGGAAAACACAAATTACTCACTTCAGGAACCCAGGAGGGGCTATGACTACCGACCTTAAAGAAATAAAAAGGATTCTAAGGGAATCCTATGAACCACTGAATGCCAACAAGTCCGATACACTCCATAAAATGGCCCAATTCCTCAAGAGACACAATCTACCAAAACTGACTCATGAAGAAACAGAAAATGTGAATAGACCTATAACAAGTAAAGAGATTGAATTAGGAATCCATAAACGACACACAAAGAAAAGCCAGAGGCTTTCGGGTGTGAATTCTACCAAACATTTGAAGAAGAATACCAGTAATCTACAAACCCTTCCCCCCATTCCCCCCCCCCGCAAAAAAAAGAGTAAGGAACATGTCTGTAAAGTGTTCCATTAAGCCAGTATTCCCTTGAAACCAAAACCAAAGACATCACAAGAAAACTACAGACCAACGCCCCTCATGAATATAGCAGAAGTCCTCAATACATCTTGCAAACTAAATCCAGCAACATTCAAAAAAGATTATACACCATGACCAAGTGAAATTTATACTAGGAATGTAAGGCTGATTCAACATTTGAAAATCAATTCATGTAATACACCCTATCCACAGAATAGAGGACAAAAAACACATGGTCATATCAACAGCTGCAGAAAAAGCATTTGACAAAATTGAACACCCTTTCATGACAAAAACTCAATAAACTAGAAACAGTTTGATAAAAGCTATTTAATCTGATAAAAGGCATCTACGAAAACCCCATAGCTATCATTGTACTTAAATATGAAAGACTGAATGCCTTTCCCCTAAGATCAGGAACGAGACAAGGATGTCCACTAACTCTTCTAGTCAACACTATACTGGACGTGCTAGTCGATGTAATTAGACAAGAGATGAAATTAAAGGCATCCAGATTAGAAACCTATCTCTATCTGCAGATGACATGACTCTGTATACAGAAATTCCAAAAAATGGTTAGAATTAATAATATCAGTTCAGCCAGTTTGCAGGGTACAAGGTCAGTAAGCAAAAGTCAACTGGTTTCGGGACTTTCCTGGTGGTCCAGTGGGTAAGATTCCATGCTCCCAATGCTGAGGGCCTGAGTTTGATCCCTGGTCGGGGAACTAGATCCCGCATGCATGCCGTAACTAAGAAACCCACATGCAGCAACTAAAGAGCCTGTGTGCTGCAACTGAGACCTGGCGCAGCCTAAATAAATAATAAATAAATATTAAAAAAAAAAAGTCAACTGGTTTCTATATACTAGCAACGAACAACTCAAAAATGAAATTAAGAAAACAATTCCATCAACAACAGCATTAAATATGATAAAATACTTGGAAATAAATTCAACAAAAGAAGTGCAAAACTTGTACTCTGAAAACTATAAAACATTTTTGAAAGAAATCTAAGACCTAAATACGACTGCCCTGGTGGCGGAAGTCTTGTACCCCTTGTTAACGGATCAGAAGACTTAATATTGTGAAAATACCAATATTCCCCAACTCATCTACAGATTCAGTGTCATCCCAGTCAAAATTCTAGCTGGCTTGTTTTGCAAGAATTAAAAAGCTGACCCTAAAATTCATATGGAAGTGTAAGGAACTCAGAATAGACAAAAACACCTTGAAAAACAAAGTTGGAAGGTTCACACTTCTTCTTGATTTCAAAATTTGCTACAAAGTGATGATAATGAAGACACTGTGGTACCGGCATAAAGACAGACATATTTATCAATGGAATAGGATTGAGAGTCCAGCAATAAACCTTAACATGTAGGGTCAATTGCTTTTTGAGAAGGGTGCCAAGACAATTCAACGGAGAAAAACAGTCTTTTCTCAAATGGGGCTGGGGCAGCTGAGTAACCACATGCAAGGGAATGAAGTTGAACTCTTGCCACACACATACACAAAAATTAACTCAGAATGGATCACAGATCTAAATGTAAAAGCTACAGCTATAAACTCAGAAATATATATAAGAGTAAATCTTTATAATTTCAAGATAGGCAAAGCCTTCTTAAAGATGATACCAAAAGCACAGGCAACATAAGAAAAAATATACATATTGGACTTCATCAAAATGAAAATGTTTTGCTGCAAAGGACACCATCAAGAAAGTGGCAAATCAAAACTACAATGAGGTGTCACCTCACACCGGTCAGAACGGCCGTCATCAAAACATCTACAAACAATAAATGCTGGAGAGGGTGTGGAGAAAAGGGACCCCTCCTGAGCTGTGGGTAGGAATGTAAACTGATACAACTGAGACAGGCCTGGGACCTGGGACCCTTTGCTGCAGCGCTTGCACATGGACACACCTCTCCTTGAGCAACAAAAGACAAAGAAACTATACGGGACTAAAAATAACTGCGTGCATGGGCAGTTGGGGCAAATTCTGGACAAAATATACAAAAGACCAAAAAACTCAAATGCCACTTCTGAAGAGCCGGGAGCAAAAGCAGGGTCCTGAGCATGCCCCCTGCACTCAACCCCCCCTAAGGGATGGGCAAACCTCCTAAGCCACCCCTCCGGCTCGACCGCTGTACACACCCCTACCCTCACCCCATATAAGGAAGCAGCTCGCACCCCCTCAGGGAGCGAGCCAGCAAGGGTACCTGTTTTTTGCTCCCCTCTGCTGCAGCAGGGGTCCCAATAAAGCCTTGTTTGAATTTCTTGTCTGGCCTCTGATTACTTTCTATTGGTTGGGGAAGGCCAAGAACCCTGGTCACTATCACAGCCACTATGGAAAACAGTATGGAGGTTCCTTAGAAAACTAATAGAGTTGCCGTATGATCCAGGAATCCCACTGCTGGGCATATACCCGGAGAAAACCATAATTCAAAAAGATACACGCACCTCAATGTTCATTGCAGCACTATTTACAATAGCCAGGACATGAAAGCAACCTAAATGTCCATCAACAGAAGAACAGATAAAGAAGATGTGGCACATATACACAATGGAATATTACTCAGCCATAAAAAAAGAACAAAATAATGCCATTTGCAGCAACGTGGAAGGACCTAGAGATTGTCATACTGAGTGAAGTCAGTCAGACACAGAAAGACAAATATCATATGATATTGCTTATACGTGGAATCTAAAAAAAAAGGGTACAAATGAACTTATTTACAAAACAGAAGTAGAGCCACGGATGTAGAAAACAAACTTATGTTACTGGGGGCAAGGGGGAGGGAGGGATAAACTGGAAGATTGGGACTGACACATACACACTACTATATATAAAATAGATAACTAATAAGAACCTGCTGTATAGCACAGGGAACTCTACTCAATACTCTGTAATGGCCTATATGGGAAAAGTATCTTAAAAAAAAAAAAAGAGTGGCTATATATACAACTGATTCACTTTGCTGTACACCTGAAGCTAACACAACATTGCAAATCAACTATACTCCAATAAAAAATTTTTTTAAAGTGAAATGACAACCCAGAGAATGGGGGAAGAGATCTGAAAATCATATATTGATAAGGGACTTGTACCCAGACTACACGAAGAATCTTAAAACTTAATAATAAAGCCAAATAACCCAATTTAAACGGCTCAAATAGACATTTCTCCAAAGATATACGAATGGCCAACAAGTTCACGAAAAGACTCTCAACCGCATTAGCCATCAGGGAAATGCAAATCGAAACCAAAATAAGATACCACTTTGCATACCCTAGGATGGCCATGGATCAGAAAGATAGATAATAACAAGTGTTGATGAGGATGCGGAGAAACCGGAACCCTTATACATTGCTGGTGGGAATGTAAAATGGTGCAGTGACTTTGGAAAATTTGGTAAGCTTTCAAAAGCTTAAGTATACTGTTACCACATGACCCGGCAATTCCGCTTCTAGGAATATAGCCAAGAGAAATGAAAATAAATATCCAAAGAATATTCATAGCAGCATGTATAATAACCCCAAAGTAGAAACAACCCATATGTTCATCAATAAAATGTAGTCTCTCTGTACAATGAAATGTGATTTGCCACAAAAAGGAAGGCAGTACTGGCATATGCCACAATGTAGACGAACCTTGAAAACATGATGCTGAGTGAAAGAAGTGAGACTTGAAAGATAACAGACCGCATGATCCCATTTAAGTGAAATGATCAGATAGGGTAAAAAGAGAGAGACAGAGAGTAGGTTAGCAGCTGCCAGGAGCTGGGGAGGTGGGAAGATAAGGATTGTGACAACTAACGTGTCCAAGGTTTCTTTTGGACTGATGAACACGTCCTGGAATTAAACAGCGGGGTTGGTTGCACAACTCTGTGAATACAGGATAGGGAAAACCACTGATCTGTACACTTTAGGTGGGTGAATTGTACAATGAGTTATAGCTCAATAAACAGGTTAAATTTAAAATAAAATAAAATAAAAAGTAAGGCACGGCTCTTGGCAGAGACCAAGTGCCCCCAAATACAAGCTACAAAGTCCAAGGGAACTTTGTATCTTTCTGGACTTCCCTGCAGGTGGCCCCATCCCTTGGTTGGTCCAGAACACCACACTTCTCCTGCCTCTGCAGCTCCTCTTCTGTCTCCTTGCAGACTGGGCCTCAGCCACTCTCGCCCTGCATCATCTCATCCGTTTACACTGACTTAATTCACCAAGGGCTCCCAACTCCACACCTCCAGCCCCATGTGCTCACTGGCAGCTTCCTGGACTCCCCTCTCCTCTCACGTTCCAGAGGTCCTCAAACTCTGAATGTTCGGCATGGAACTCACCCTCAGCCCCCGGCTCTACCTGTCCCCCTGCAGGGCCAGTTCTTTGCTGCCAGTGGCCCAAGGGTTAGTTGATCTATAAACCCAAGTGTCATCCTGGAATTCCCTTCTCCTTTGTGCCCCATAATCCAATTAGTTTCCAAGCCTTCCTCCCCCCCCCGCCACCCCCCATTGCACCTCTTTAATGCCAACCGAACCCTTTCGTTTCTCGTTGCTCCTATTACATCTATCATAATAACCTCCAATTATTGAGCAAACATTGCGTGTGGGTGGGTGTGTTAATCTCACACGTTGCTAACAGAGACTGAATAGTTGATCTCCACGGTGCTGGCAACCCCAGTATAATCAGTACTCTCACTTTACACATGAGGAAACCGCAGCTTGTCAGAGTGGAGTAAATTGCCCAAGGTCTTAACGCTGTCATCAGGCACATCCCACCCCAAATGCCAGGATTCTAAGCAGCAAAATGCCGCCTGAGGTCACCAACAGTACTGCATGATGGTTCAGCTGTTACATACGAGGATCTGAAGCCAGACGCCTGGTGTCAGATCCCAACTGTAGAGCTTACGCGTCGGGCGAATTTGGCAAAGTCACGTCACCTCTCGGGGGTGATGACAACACGGTAAGGCTAGTCCTGTATCTAGTCTGCAGGCTGTTGCCATTCACGGGGGCACTTGGAGCAGTTCCCGGCATGGAATGTCCATACCATTATTGTGGCAACAGCCGCTCGCAGACAATTTCAGAGATGGCCCTACCATGCGGATCCGATCATTCTCCCTTTAGGTGACCTCAGGGGACAATGTCGTAACTCCTCAAAACGTCTCGCGCAGTTACCCGCCCGGCCGCCGCCCCTTGCAGCCTCTGCGCCCAGCAATCCCGCGCGGGACACACGTTTGCTCCCGGACCTTTGCACGTGCCGCCCCCACGCTCCCGGGCTAAGGTGGGCTGGACCTTCGGAATGCGCCAGGCCCTCCGGCTCGCGAGTCCTCGCACCGCCCAGCGCACACAGAAGGCGCTCACCGCTCGTCCCCGGGACAGAGACCGAAGTCCCAGACGAAGAAGAGCGCGCGCAGCCGCAGACAGGCCCTGCCTTCCGCACCGCCCCGGTTCTCCTCCCCCGCCCCCTGACGTCATCTCACCGCGCCGCCCGCCCCGTCGCCCGGGAAACGCAGGACGCGTCCGCGCGCGGAGGCCGCTGAGGCTGCGCGCGAACGGGGCACTTTCCTCCGACGGTCCCTGGCGATCTTCCCAGTGGACCTTCCTGCAGAAGAATCCCGGGGATTCTGTTCCCTCTCTGGTTTTAGGACACTGCTTGACGTGCATTTGACAGGGAACGTGCTTTGGACATCTCTAGGTAGAATTGGGTGGACATAATGACTTTTTGGGCAGTGGCAAGGTGGGGAGAGAAGGGTTCACACACTACTCAGGGTTGTTTTGCTGGGTAGGTAGAGATGCCATGGAGACCGACATAGGAGGAGCCACCTGGGGGAAGAGAAAGGGAGTTCTGTCTTGCATATGTTTTCTTAGCTACTTCCTGGTAAAGCTGCCAGGAGCTGGTGTGAGCAGTAGGGCAGGGTGCAAGCTCTTTCGGTAACTCAGCTGACGATGATCTGGCTGTCCTCTGCTGGGGCTCTGCCGTCACTCCCCATCCGCCCACTCTTGTCCTTTTGACATCTGTCCCACTCCACCCTGTTAGGCACACCCATTCCCTGCTCATTTTGAGTCATTTGCTCTGTTGGCCATTGTTGGTAACTGCAATTATTTGAACACATTGTTAACACTAAAGTCTCCTCCAAAACTCTGGCCACTTGTCTCTCCTTATCCCCTTCCTCCTTTCTCTCCCACAACCACCACCTCCCTTACCAGTTCAGGATCCGGAGAAGAGTGGTTGGAAAGGAGTCACCAGGTCACTGGGTTGGGATGGGCCGTGATGACTTGGTACCAAGTATGGTCCTGTCACAGCTCTGCCAGGACCACAAGCACCAACCTCCTTCCCCGTAGTAAATCTACATCAAGTAGTAGGCAGCTGAGAACGGTATTGGGAAAGAGTTATGCAATTCAATATGGTTTTGCATGAGATGCACACAGAAAGCGCCGAAGCTTTGATCTTCGTGGCAAATGTTACAGGCATGAGTCAATGAAAGAATTTATTTTTGGAAATCATAAACCCAACAATTCAATCCAAAGGGTTTAAATACTGAAGGAGGCTTGGCATCAGGGGAGTGTCTGGCTGAGGACTTAGAAAGTAATGGGGAGGATGGGCTCCTACCGAAGTGGCGTGAAGCCCATGTTCAGTCAGCACGATAGGGCTGGCACTCAGGACACTCAGAGCCTAGAGGGCCTTCCCACTGAAGCCTCAGCCGCTGCTTTCCCTGAGCTCCACCGGCGTCCGGCACTTAGATGTTGAGGACCCAGCCTGGAGGGTGTTTGGGAGTCCCACCTGGGTATCTCTAGAGTCACACTGTCCAGTACAGTAGCCACTAGCCTCATGCGCCTATTTTAATTCAAATGTGCATTAGTTAAATACATTTCACATTAAGTTCCGCAGTTGCGTTAGCTACAGTTCACATGCTCCGTAGCCACATGTGGCTACTGTTTCAGACGATGCAGACATAGAACATTTCCAACCTCACTGGAAGTTCTCTAGGCTATCAGTATCCTGAGACCACTCCCAACCCCAGGCCACGGCTTGCAACCTTGACCTAAGCCTGGCTCTGACACACTGCCTTCCCTCACGGACATTTTCACTCAGAAATTATCACTGGGTGTGTCCAGTGTGCCAAAAACTAAGCTAGGGCTATGGTGGCAAACAAGCCAGATAGAGTTCCTGACCTAAGGACGCTTGTGTTCCAGAGGAAGGAAACAAAACACACTACAACGCTTGGATAATTATAAGAAAACAAAACAGGGCAATAAGATATGAGGTGTCTGGAGGGCTCTTTTTTTGGTGGGGCGGGGGTCGTTCGGGAAGCCCTGTCTGAGGAGAGGACATTTAATCTGAGCTCTTAATTGGGAGAAGATAGGGAACGAGCATTCCAGGCAGAGGGAACAGAGTGGGAGAGAGGGGAATGAGCTTCCAAGTTCCAAGGACGAGAAGCACCCCGTGCAGGACTTAGCAGGTGAGGGAAGGGAAATGAGGTGGCAAGGGAGGCAGGAACCAGCCTGTGTGGGACGTCAGAGGCAGGAGGCCAAGAGGCAAGAGCCCAAGAGGCAGGATACGTGCAATTTTGATTCAATGTGTGGGCTTCTGGCAGGGAACTGGCATGAGCTTATGCAGGGATACCGCCCCCATCGAACTGGAATTTTCCACCTCCCCCTAAACATTGGTCTCTGGATTTATGACCTCTCATTGCTGCACTCAGGTCCAACTGCTTGCCACTTGAAAGCTGATACTTGAGAGGCAGGTGTTGGTGTAAAGGAAAGGTTGCTTTATTCACGAGTCAGCAACCAGGGGAGAAGGTGGACTCCTGTCCAAAGGCCAACTACCCACTGCCGATCAGCAGGCAAGGGCTTTTATTTTTACTTTTTATTTAATTAATTTACTTTTGGCCGCGTTGGGTCTTTGTTGCCGCGCGCAGGCTTTCTCTAGTTGCAGGGAGCGGGGGCTACTCTTCGTTGAGGTGCATGGGCTTCTCATTGTGGTGGCTTCTCTTGTTGCAGAGCATGGGCTCTAGGTGTGCGGGCTTCAGTAGCTGTGGCTCACAGGCTTAGTTGTTCTGTGGCATGTGGGATCATCCCTGATCAGGGATCGAACCCATGTCCCCTGCATTGGCAGGCGGATTTCCTGCGCCACCAGGAAAGTCCCAGAGGAGCCTTATAGTGTAAAAAAAACTTCCCTCCTTCTGCAGCGTCTGCACCCCTCTTGACTGTTGACAGCCTCTTGACTGTTGCACTTTTCATATTCCTTGATCATTGTCTTACCTGTCTGCCTCCTCTGTCGGCCTGAAGGTTCCTCAAGGGCAGGATCTTCCTTCGCCCGGCATCCTCAATACTTAGCCCAGGTCCCTCCACATGTTAGCAACTAATAAGGTTTGTAATTATTAATCTTTTGGCTATCCCACCTGGCTAAACATCTTTGGATAGCGGCGGAGGTTGAATTATGTCTCCCCCCAAAGACATGCCAAAGTCCTAACCCACCGTACCTGTGACCTTATTAGGAAATAGGGTCTTTGCAGGAGAAGAGACGCAGAGAAACACAAGAAGGCCACATGACCATAGAGGCAGCGATTAGAGTTAGTGACCACAAGCCCAGGAACACTTAAAATTGCTGGCGACCCCCAGAAGTTGAGAGGCAAGGAATAGATTCCCCCTCCGAGCTTTCAGATCTGTGAGAGAATAAATTTCCGTTGTTTTAAACCATCCATTTTGTGGTAATTTTTTATGGCAGCCCTGGGAAAGCAATACAGACAGCATGAAAATCAACTCCATGGTCAAAGACTATGAGGTTTAGCATTCATTTATCTTTTACGTAATTCAACAGACATTGCTCTTCTCTCTGGTAAATCACATGATCTGAGTTAGTTTTCACTCCTTGATTCTGACAGAGACCCTTTAGGGAAAATCCCAACTGAGGGACTATAATGTACAAAAAGAATGAAGAATCTTTGAGGTTTTCGGGATATCACTAGATTCTGCAGACTGTGCAGTTGACGTTGGCCTAAACCCGCAGTACCCGCCCTTCTCTGCTCCTCCTGGGAACACGCAGGTGACAGGTGACGTTCACCTGTCCTAACAGACACCCCAGGGCAGCGGTCAGACGCAGGAACGCAGCAGCTGCAACTCTCCCACACGAGAAAGCACGCCAGAGTAAAAACGGAGACGCGCGAGCTTTCATTAGAAGACAACCCTGAACATTCACAAACGGAGGCTCCATGACTTTGATCGGTAACAATACGGAAACAATCAGACGTCGGATGCAGGATTGACCTTTATGATTCCATAAATACACCACCTCCAGAATTCTCCAAAACTCAGCTCTGGTCATGTTACTATCCGGCGCCGACGCCCTTGGATGTTTCCCTGGAGAATAAAGCAAAAGTTAAATTCCTCAGCCCCCAGAGTGAAGGAAGTCAGAAAGAGAAAAACAAATAGCGTATATTAACGCATATATGTGGAACCTAGAAAAATGGTACAGATGAACCGGTTTGCAGGGCAGAAATAGAGACACAGATGAAGAGAACAAACGTATGGACACCAAGGGGAGAAAGCGGCGGGGCGTGGAGCTGGTGGTGTGATGAACTGGGAGATTGGGATTGACATGTACACACTAATATGTAAAAAATGGATAACTAATAAGAACCTGCTGTATAAAACAAAACAAAATTAAAAAAAAAATTCCTCAGCCCCGAACTCCCCAGCCGAATAACGATAAAGAACCCAAAGCAGGAAAGGAAGTGGGTCCGTCTTCTTCCCTTTCACTTCCGGCCGCGGCGTCCCGCCCCCATGACGCAAACACGCCGCGCCGTAACGTGCGTCATCCCGGCGCGCCTCCGAGGCTCTCGGCGGAGACAGAACATGGCGGAGCTGGGAAGGGTTGCAGTTCGCGATCCGGATTCGCTGCTCCCTGGGGGCTTCTGGGCGGCGGTGGCCGTGTGGGTGGAGAGGCCGCAGGTGGCCAACAAGCGGCTGTGTGGCGTTCGCCTAGAGGCCCGGCGGAGCGCCTGCTTGCCCCGGGTCGAGCATTCCGGCCCCCGGCCGAGCTCAGGCCCCGAGCCGGAGGAGCGTGCCCCGGCGGGATGCGGGCCCAAGGAGGGGCCGGGACACGGCCAGTGTTTCCCCGAGGGGGCGCCGGGCCCTCGGCCGGGCGCAGTCCCCGAGCAGGGCCCCCAGGAGTACCAGGGCCGGCGCCAGCAAGGGGAGGACCAGCGGGAAGCAGCCAAAGCGCCTCTGCTCTCTGGGGCCCCTGGGCAGCCCGGCAAGGCTGGAGCCGGGGAGGGCGACTTCCCCGCCCCGGACCTGGATTCTCTCTGGGACGATTTCTCCCGGAGCCTCGCCAGCGGTAATCGAGAGATGCTAGCCTTCTTCACCCGCTCCGGGGCGGAATCACAGCTAGAGGCTCAGCACGAGCTCGACGTGATTCTCAGAACCGTCATCCCAAAAATGAACGCGCATTCTTGTGCTCCGAAGAGAGAAATAGTCGTGCAAGGTAAGAGTATTTCTGATAGTGGCAGGTGTCAAAGATACATAGAGCCGGACACTAGTGAAAGTGGCAAGGATAGGTTTTAATTGGTAATGCACTATCACAGTAGGGGGAAGAGTCCAGCGTGAACTGAACTCCACTGCGATTTGTGCAGAGGTGACTGGGCTTTTTACAGGGAGAATGAAGGAAGAGGATGGAGCGGTAGAGCCCGGGAGGTGAAAAATTAACCAGAAGCAGGAAAGGTGGGGATCAGTCCCTGTGACACCATCTGGGTTTGCTAACTGGTGCCTGTGGATGTTAGGACCTCCCCTCCCACAGAGGCGGTCCCAGGGGCTCTTGCTCAGGTGTGGGCTGGAACAGTCTATTCTTCTCTCAACCTTGAGTTTTTTCAGGTGGGCCCTTTAAGGGGGCCTAGGGTCATGCTAGGGATGTGGCCTTGAGCTGTGACAATGTTTGTTCAGGTCTTCATAGGCCAAGGTTGAACCCTAATTGAGACAGGCCTCAGAGGAGCCTGCCTAGAGTTTGGTCCCGGGGAGAATCTCTCGCAGAGGCTGCAGTTAGATTAAAAACCAGCCAGTAAGTGAAAAGGCACTAAAGGCACTTAGTCTGCCAGTTTCCTTGCCATGCCCCAGGGAGGTTGTAGATTTTTCATTGTTTTTGGAGGGGGCACGTAGAAATGTGACTCCTTAGTACAGAGGGTGGGGTTGTGGATTGGGGTGGTGTCTGGAAGGCTTGGGGAAGATGGTGAAGGAGCGCTGGACCATGAGTGGTAAAGGGATGAGGGAAAAGGCCAGCTCCTGGGGCAGCTCGTGGAGGCCTCCCTACATCTCAGAGCTGCACCCGTGCCGAATTTGACTCACGCTCAGAGCCTCATTGACTTCCCCTGCTGCTGCATCTTTTCTGCCTCTAGCTGGAGACGGTTCTCAGCTTTTCGGGGCTCACATGGCTAGACGGGGCCCACCTGTGTAGTCCAGGATACTCCCTCTCTCTTCCGAGGTCCATAACCCTCTTCACATCTGTAGAGTCCCTTTTTGCCATGAAACAACTCCGTGTGGTCACAGGTTCTGGGTATCAGGGTGTGGGTGTCTCTGGAGGCTGTTCTGTCCACCACAAGCAGCGCTGCTGAATTACTACTGGTGGCTGCATACCCCCTCCCCGCCCCCCAGTACTGCGGGCCTCTGTGCCCCTGTAAGACTCTTCGCGGGTGTTCCCTCCTCCAGGAGGCCCTCGCTGACCCTGCTGCCCAGACTAGTTCAGGAGCCCTTCCAGCTTTTATCACCTTTTAAACTTCACCTCTCCTGGCCTGAGGAGATGAGCGCATCAGTGCCCACGAGGCCTTCAAACGTGGATGTCTGCATTCTCACATGGGCTTCGCAGAAGAGCAGGGCGGGCTAAGCCTGTCCTCTTCCTCTTGGTGAGCACCACTCCTCCACGGGGGGGCCCTTCCAGGACCACGCTCAGCTCGGCGCGGTGCAGGCTTGGGGATGGGCCGTGGCCAGGACGTTCGCTGATGTAAATGGAGTGGGGAAAGCCCTGGGGGTTGAAGGCGCGGTGCATTCAGTACTGTTTTTTAAGACCGCTTTTGATGAGACTCTGAACTAAGCACTTTCATCGATTATCCCTATCTTTTTCCCCCAGATGTCCTCAATGGAACCGTAATTTTTTTACCTTTGGAAGAAGACAGTGAAGGGAATTTAAAGGTTAAGACGAGCAACGTGTATCACATTCAGCTCAGCCAGAGCGAAGGAGGATGGTAAGGACCGAACAACTTATTCTTCTCTCAGTGATGGATGCTTGAAGTCAATGAATTAATTATTTTGGGGGGGCTGCGTTGGGTCTTGGTTGCTGCGCGCGGGCTTTCTCTAGTCGCGGCGAGCGGGGGCTGCTCTTCGTTGCGGTGCGCGGGCTTCTCATTGCGGTGGCATCTTTTATCGCAGAGCACGGGCTCTAGGCGCACGGGCTTCAGTAGCTGTGGCTCGCGGGCTCTAGAGCGCTGGCTCACTAGTTGTGGCGCCTGGGCTTAGTTGCTCCGCGGCATGTAGTATCTTCGTGGACCAGGGCTCGAATCTGTGTCCCCTGCATTGGCAGGCGGATTCTTAACCACTGCGCCCCCAGGGAAGTCCCCAGTCAGTGATTTCTTTAGGCAGCTGTAAGATTCCGGTCACCAAGGAGCAGCAGGGACTGCCTCTTAGGCGGTTCGGGTTTGTGGGAACGTGCTTTCTGGTTGGCATTTCCCTGACGCGCCCTTGTTCCTGTTGGCACTGGGTGCTCACAGCCTGGCTGGAGGGCCCGTGCATTCTGTGCAGCCTCGATGGCTAGTAGCACCTGGTTCTAGCACCGAATCCAAATAAACACAGTGCGTTCGTTGTTCTGTTATTTCTTACCCCTTGGTAACGGGTGGTAAGTGGAACCTTCTTTTTCGTTGTCCACTGAGGCTCACGGGGTCTTAGACGTAGCGGGTGTTCTGTGATGTTTATCATAAAAGCAGCAGTTTCACCCGTTCCCTTAATTCCACGTGGTGTTTGGGCCTGTCTGGACAGTGTGAAATTTGACTTACTTCCATTTGGTATTTTTTAAATGAAAAAGTCAGAGGAAGGTTAAATCACTTGCTGTTCTTCTGCTGGTGTTTTCCTGAGAGCCACATGCGTCTATTCTTTCAAGACAGCCTTGGGGATGGGCTTTGCACGTGGTTTCATAGGGAGCTGAGGGGTACATTGGGAATAGCTTGGTTTTGGAGTCACATGGACCTGCGTTTCCCCACCAGCATTGAGCTTGGGTACGTTGCCTCTGTGGCCCTCAGTCTTCTCATCTCTGAAACGGGTTTAATCATCTTTGAGCCCCCCAGGAGGGGGCTGGGCCGGGCTTCCCAGGGACCTGTTGTAGGCTTACACGCTGGGTGGGGTACTCAGGGTCGGCCGGGGTGAAGCCTCTTGCCGGTTGTTAAATGCTCCCCAAGGGGCCTTGCCCCGAGGCCCTTTCCTCTCCCCTGGAGAGTGAGGGCAGACCCCGTGGGAAAGCCGGGTGTGCCCGTGTGGGTCACCCAGGGGGTGCCGATGGCGGAGCTGCGGGGTGAGCGCTGGAGGCTGCTGTCCCCTCGCCTGGTTGGGGAAGCCCGGCCCAAGTCCGGCCGCGGCAGGCGCTCAGTGTGGTCGATGCGGTGGAATCCCAGCCCCTGTTCTCCATGAGCTTCCGAGTGCCCGGGTGGCTACTCCCCATCTTTCCCGGCTGACATCTCCTGTCGTTGCCCTGCCGGGCAGCTGTCACCTGCATTGCGTTGGGAGCTGGCCACACCGTGGGGCCAGGTATGGGGCCTTCTCAGCAGAACACGAGTTAAATGGACGTCTGGTGGTTGCCACCGTGGGATGCAGCACTCCTGGTCCGTGCTTGGCTTCAGCAGGACTTCGGTGTGCCCACCGTGTGCTTGTGCTGGGCAGCTGGGGGTCAGCAAGGCCCGGGAGAGACAGGTGAATGCTCTAATGCCAGGTGGTGCTGAGTGCCGGGCAGAGAAGTGAGAGGTGGCTCAGGCCTCTATTCCCGGTCCCTTCATTGGCAAGGGCAGTGCTGTGCCCATCGTACCAGGGTGGGCGGGAGAGGCCCCTGAGGCCTGAGCGGGTGAGGGGGTAGCCGTGATGACCCCGGTGATACCTGGGAAATAGCGTGGGGCCCAGGAAGAGCAGAGGAAAGGCCCGAGGCCATCAGCCCCAGCAGGATAGCTTCCGAAGGGAAGGGACGGGAAAGGTGAGCATCTTGGGGCGTGTTTCTCAGCGGACACTTGGCACCTGTTACTTATGGGAGTGAGCTGTGTCCCTTTGATGCGCCTGGTGGCAAAAGCCTGACAGTCGTAACTCTCACCAGACCGGCGACCCCTTGCCCCTGCCCCTGGCCCGCGCCTGCCTCCAGCTCTGCCCCGTCACCCAGCCGCCTGTGCTTCTGGACGCCACCTCCTTTTCTGTGCGCCAGCAAACTTGATGCCTCTCCCCTTCATCGCACTGCCTGGGCCGCAGCCTCGGTGGATGTGTTGTCGTGACCTAGGCCCGCGGGTTGCGCGTTTACTCGGCGCCCAGACAGCGAGCGCCCGCCGTGATCAGGCACTGCTGGGGCCGGGGTCGAGCGGCGAACAGAACAGACAGGGCCGCAGCCTCTGCATTTTGGTGGCAGAGGACACACGGTGACCTAGAAGGACTGTGAGCCACAGGGACTGTGTGTGTGTCCTCAGCTTGGTGACCGAGCGCTCAGCTTCCTGGATGGGAAGTACTCGGTGGACCAGCGTTCTACATCTGGGTAGCACATATGAAATGTGTAAACCCTAGGAAAGTTAAAGCAATCCGTAAACGTTTGAGCCTCTAGCTGATCGGTGCATGAAGCGGGAGGCGAGAGGGACTTTGTCGTTGGGCTGATGGGCGTCGTAAGATGTGTAAATGCATTTTAACAACGTTTGCAAGAGAGGAGGAACTCTTTCTGCTTTTTAAATGTGTTTTTCTCTGTAGGATGAAAATTCTGTAACTAGTTCCAGATTGTCTTGGGTTTGGGGTACCATATTTTGTCATCGTAGCTGTCTTAATTCCTCTCTTCTTTTGGCAAAGAAATGTGTAATTTGAAAATAAGAATTGAAACCAGCTGTACTTACTCATATCTCTCTTATTTTCAAAGGTTCATATCTGTTTTAATTTTCTGTCCAGAAAGATGGCATTCAGATGGCATTGTGTATCCCAAACCCACCTGGCTTGGGGAAGAGCTGCTGGCCAGATTGGCCAGGTGGTGTGTGGAGAGCAGGCAGAGTGGGTTCAAAAGCACCCTGTCCCTCATTTCCATCATGAAGTACAGCAGGGTTCACCAGGCGCTTAAAGAGAAGTATAAAGACATGACCAAGGTAATTCTGGGCAGAGACGTCTGTGACTTCCCCCACCCCCATTGAAACGAGGTGATGTACCAAGCTGCTCCAGGTGACGTCGTTTCGCCTGTGAGCTACAAATGCAGACATTAAGTCAAAACATACCCACCCAGGGCCCCACATCGCAGCCTGGACTTTGACATAGTTAGGGATGCAGACCATGAGAACACTGGCAGTTACGCTGTGGAGAAGGATTTGGTTTTTGTGTCTTGCTTTGTTTTGGCACGTTACTATTTTTTTTCAAGAGAACAAAAGGAGAATAATTTAATTTAAAATAATGGAATATTTAAATACTAAGTTACCATAATTCTTTAGTATAAACATAAAGGTATTTGAAGAAAATATATGAAAAATTAAAGTACAAAAGCACATACTTCCAAAAAGGAGACCAATTTTGTAAAAGGTCCTTAACTTGAAGATGTAAAAACAAGGTAACCACAAACATCTGTGTATTCACACCCAGCTTAAGAAATAAAGTATCACAAGCATATCTCCATTTATTGTGCTTTGCAAATATTGTAGTTTTTATGAATTGAAGGTTTGTAACGGCCCTGCACGGAGTAGCTCTATTGGCGCCGTTTTCCAACAGCGTTTGCTCACTTCGTATCTCTGTGTCACATTTTGGTAATTTGCACAATATTTCAGACTTTTGCATTATCATTGTATTTGTCGCGGTGACCTGTGATCAGTGACCTTCGATGTTACTGCTGTAACTCACTGCAGACCCAGGTGATGGTTGGCATTTTTAGCGATCAAGTATTTTAGTTTTTGGCTGCCCCAGGCGGCTTATGGGATCTTAAGTCCCCAGCCAGGGATTGAACCCACGCTTTCTGCTGTGAAAGTGCTGAGTCTTAACCACTGGACTGCCAGGGAATTCCCAGCAATAAAATATTTTTTAATTCAAGTACGTCCATTGTTTTCTTAGACGCAGCGCTATTGCACACTTAATAGACTACTCTGTAGTGTAAACGGAACTTTTATATGCACTGGAAAACCAAAAAATCTGCGTGACTCGCCTTACTGCAATATTTACTTTGTTGGGGTGTCTGGAACTGAACCCGCAATATCTCCGAGGCGCCTGTGCTAACAGAGTTGAACCTACTTTGTACTCTTCCTGTTCGTATCTCCCTCCCTTCTCCTAGAAGTAACCACGGTTCATCGTTGCCACATGTTTTTGTGTCAGTCCCCTCTTGCTGTGTAGCAGAGCATCCCCCAGCGTCTCAGGCGTTCCTGCTGGGGCTGGCTGGCCTTGGCTGGCCTCGCCTTCTCTCCCAGGTCCTGGCCTAGCGCTTCTTCATTATCTTACTGTTTAGTACCTTTAAGAAGGGACTTCTTTATTCTTCCAGCTTTTAAAATTGTCCTTGGCGAGATGGTTCGTCCAAACTCTCTAATCCACTAGACTGGAAACAGAAATCTGAACGTTTAGTATTGGCCATCGGTTTTTTTCTCATCTGCCAAACTCGCGTTCTGCACGTTACTGATGTTAGTAACGAGGCCTCACACGTGCACAGCCAGTATTTTCTAGTTTCACAGTACCTGCTGGTCATCCTGCGTGGTAATTAAGGCAGAGTCAATCCCCGCTTTACAGATCGGGAGACGGGGACAACAGCTGAGTGACACTCCTGACAAGTGACGGCAACTCACTGACAGGCCAGAGGGTGCAGCGCTGACCTCCTGACCCCTGCGCCTTTGCTTCCTCGACCCCCCCCCCGCCCCTCATTTCCTTCTCTGTCATACTTGTCTAGATAAGTGACGAGGGTAGCATAGCTCAGCATTTTCCTCTGATGCCCAGCGGCCCCACCTAAATGTCTTACAGACAATGTCTTTACTCCACAGTCTTGCTTCAGACTCCACACACAGATGCGGTGAAAACTTACACATGCCCTTGCAAATGTTGTAGGTGTGGCCTGAAGTAACTGACCCTGAGAAGTTCGTGCATGAAGACGTGGCTCTTGCTGCCTACCTGCTGGTAAGGCTGAGCGGGCTGAGTTTAGGTGGAAGGGCGGGAGGTTGCTCCGGGTAGCTCAGGACTTCTACAGTTCTGTTGGCCAGGGTTGGTTACACAAGGGATTTTTTTTTTTTAACTTTGCATGGTGCTCTTGCATGAATGTAGAACGAGTCTGAATTGTGAAATGTAACGTCAGGAATTGAACTGAAGCAGTGCCTTCCTGATTAGTAGTCAGCGCAGAACACGGAGATGCTAGCTACGTCTGGGAGCTGCCGTCGGGGCCCATCTGATACGCACATGCCTACCTAGCAGTCCTTGCGTTCAGTGTTTCCAGTTCTAGACCTTCTCGGCTGCCTTGCTGACCACCTGGATCTGGGCAGGCCTTTAACTTCGTAGTCTTGATTTTCTCATCTATGAGATGTTTAGAGGAGATACCTTGCAATTGCCTTTCAGCCGTAATTCTCTTAGTCTTCGAAATAACATTGCTTCTCAAAGTATACAACACTTGAAGAATTGAGAGAATGCCTGAAGGAACTGACAGTAATGTGTACAGCTCTTGCCCAGAGATGACCACGTGAACGTGGACTCTGGGTGGAAGAAGAAGGGTTTGATGCCCGCGCAGCATCCGGCCAGGGCCGTGGGCAGATCCCGCCTCGCTCTGCTCACCCGGGCATCACATGCGCGGACGCCCGGGGCCTCGGAGGAGGCCGCTCCTCCTGTTGTGGGAGAGGATCTGCAGTTCCAGGTGGGGTTGTGTCTGAATTACTCTGGGGTGAAGTGAATCACAAACTGACTTTGGTTTTTTTTTTTCTGTTTGCTTAGATTCTATGGGAAGAAGAGAGAGCTGAGCGGGGAGAGACAGCCAGGCAGTGCTTTGTCGACCTCGGTTGTGGGAACGGCCTCCTGGTCCACATCCTGAGCAGAGAAGGGGTAAAGCATGCTTGGGGCCGTTTCTCGTACCTTCGCTAGAGCGTCTTCAGGCCCAGCACAGGGTCTTTCTCTGCTGGTCCGATCGGGATTCAGAGGTGGCCTGGCTGTCGGCATAGTGGCTGGTTGCAAACTCTGTGGGGTGGGCAGCTTGTAAACAGGACCAAAGACAGCGGTCTCGTGAGACTAGAAGAGGGTTCTCAGACACTCGGCCTGCGGAACAGCACGCTTTCAGCAGCTCTGATGTTTTTGTTGTCAGTATTTTCTTTGGAAAACCCACCATTTCAAGGCACAGAGAGGGGAATAAAGGATAAGGTGGGTTCTGCCCTAGAGAAGTTTAGATTCTAGCTCAGAGGACAGTCAGGCACCCGTGTATTGTATTGATACACATACACATGTAAAACTGTGATAGTCAGTCTTGCACCCATTTTCTGGATTGTGAAGTAGAGGCATTGAGAGCTGAGAACAGCCCCGGCCCTGGGAGCAGTTCAGGACTCGCAGGCGTCAGCTTTCCCCCGGCGTCTCGTGGCGTCCGGCGAGGCCAGTGCACTGGGTGCAGCAGCGCCGTCACCTGGCCCAGTGAGCTTCGTGCTTGAGAGTGACAGTGGGGATTGAAGCCCAGTCGTGGTGACCCGAAGGCTGGTTTTCTTGTGACCGTAGCATCCTGCCTTATGGACAGACACATTTGTCCTCACCTGTGGGACTTTGGAATGGGGTTGTTAGACGGGGCTTTCTGAGGTGCTTTGTAAAAGAGTGAGGCTGCAGTTGTGACCCCTGTGAACAGGTTGTCTGTGGGGTGTTAGCGCATCTGGTGGTGACTAGGAGCCAGTGGGTGGAGACATGGGGGTGGGGCCCCGGGAGAGCTGCGTGTGGTCAGGGTGCGCTGGATGAGAACGACCCTGAGGACGAGGCTCGTCTGGGGGCTGGAAGAGAAGGTGAGCCCGAGAGCTGAACTTGACCAGCTCAGAGGAGCTGGCTCCCTTTCCGGGCAGGCGTATTTCCCAGGGCTGCGTGTGGCCGTGGAGGTGTTTGCACGCCTTGGCTCTGTTCCCCTTCCCGAAGCCTCGGCAGCACAGGTTCTGTCTGTGCCCCGCAGGACGCAAGTGTCTCTTCTCAGCAGCCGAGGAGCTGAGGGTCTCCTGCACTTAACGCAGGGGGTGATACCTGCAGAGTTTGATCTGTTCTTGCTAATTTATTGTGGTGTACTGACCTGGACCTTTGATTCCTGAAATTCCTCGTTTCAGCATCCAGGCAGAGGGATTGATGTCCGAAGACGAAAAGTTTGGGACATGTACGGACCAGAGACGCACTTAGAGGTACTGGCGCTGTCCCTGCCCTTGACCTCAGCGCGGTTATTTGAAGGGGTGTCTCTGTGTACGGGCCAGTCAGAGATGCTCATAACCACAGCAGTCCACATTCGTCTCAGTGCCCTGAGACTGTAGGAGCGGATGAAGCTTTAGACCTCCACAGCCTTCTGGTTAAACCGAAGGAGGGATGCCGGAGCCGGAGGCGTGTCTCCTCCTCCGGGTCTGCCGCAGGCCCTTTGCATCTCCTGTGGGTACCCGAGGGGGCTATTGGCTGCCTGGGTGGCGGGGGCGGAGGACGACCCCTCCTCTGCATCTCCTCTGGTGCCTGGGACAGGCCGCATGTTCAGACTTCCGCTAGGCAGTGGGTGCCCACCCTGCCAGGACCGGGCCGGGGCAGGGGCACCATGGGCGGTCCCACTCTGTGAGCAGCGTGGCCAGGAGTGGCCTCCAGCAAGACGGCGAGCCGGCGAGGAGTCGGAGGAGGGGAGCGCAGTGGAGTGGCCGGACCGGGCTGCACACGTGCAGCCGTCCAGCGGGGACGGACAGCACACCTCGCCTCAGTCGTGACCGCGGGGCTGCAGGGAGCCCCGTCCACCCCGCCGTGGTCCAGAGCAGCTCCGAGCCATCAGAGAGGGGTGTCTCCTCCGCAGCACCCTGTGGCAGGTCAGGGCTGTAGCGTTTCCCGGCGTTGGTCTCTAAGAGCCCAGGCCTCCAAGCCGGCGGGGGAGCGTGGCGGTGGGGCTGCACCCTTGGCCCCGGGGCGCCATGGGGCCTCTGCTGTGCAGCTGCCCGCATCGCCTCTAGACCCTTTCCCCGAGCGAAGACGCGCGGGGGTGACCGGGACGCGACGTCTCATCCGCCCGAGGGCAGGATGCCGACTGGAGAAATGAAAAGGGCATTGGCTTTTCGTCGTGGAGAACGTCAGGAATATACCGGAGTGGAGAGATGCCCGCGTGCCAAACCCCAGCAACTCATCGGCCGCCTCAGCGATTCTTTCGTCTCATCCCTCCCCCTCCCTGACCACAGCATCAGCCCAGCCGTGGTTTCCAAGCAGATCTCGGGTATATCATTTCATCTGTGAAAAGAAAACGAAAGTTTCAAGACTTATTTGGATATTTTCTCTTTGCCTTTCTATTGAAGTTGAGAATATTATTGCAAAATATAAAAACATTGGAGGAAGGGAGGTTCATTGCAGCTGCCCGACAGCTTTTTATTTGCTCAGTTTCTCATTATATATTTATACTTTGTTCTATGCTATAAGAGTTTACATTTGCTTGTATATTCATACATTACAATAAATTAGAACATTTAAAAAAAATCTCAGGTTTGAGGAATGGTGGTAAACCAGATGCAGGACCAGGGGAGGCTCTGCAGCCACATGCACAGACCACGTGTCCTCACACAGGTAATAGAATTGGGCTCTGAATTTCGATGAGGCTGATGATCAAAGCTAAGGGAATAACGTGGTTGATTCCCAAATCCCCTGTGTCCCGGGAGAAACAGCAAAATGATTTCTTTGGGTAAAAAGTTCACACAGCAGTTGAATAGGCTCTGTTTAAATCATGACCCCAAGGAAGAGCTGGCTGGCACAACGTGCCCCTTGGAGAACAGGTGGAAGATTCTGGTTCTTTATTCGAGGTTCCCTGTGGAGTGGGGGAAACCCCACCCATCACTCAGTGAAGGCCTGCTAGTAGGAGTGCTGTGTCTCACCTCTTCTGCATTTTTTTCTCGTTACACCTGGACCTCTGGTCGCCGAGCTGGAGGAAGAGTCCTGCATCTTCCCGTGTTAAATGTGAGGGTGGAGGCTGGCAGGTAGACAGGTAGAGCTTTCTCGTCTAGCATGTTGTTGGAAAGAAAACTGTAAACGTGATTGTGGTAATTACTAAGCGTAATTCGTTTTTGTAAATATAGACCATTTAAAGGGGCAGGCAAATTTAAATGTAGAATGGGTGGGAAGAAAGAATAAATAGTATTAATATATGTGAAAATAGAAGCACATATGCTTATTCAAGAGCCAAAAAGATGAATTTAAATTCAATTTTTATATCCGTCAGCTTTGCAAAACACTCCTGTGGCCTTCAAAGTGAGGGTTAACATCGTGTCTTCCCCATTTGTTCTGACCGAGAACTAACACGTCTGCTTACTTGCCGTGGGGGTTCATTCTTCAATTCTAAAATTAGTGGATTTTGAGTGGTTATATAGTCTCTCTTTCCAGTTTTTTTTTTTAACCCTTTGTTTTACATTGAAGTATAGTTAATTTGCAGTGTTGTGTTAGTTTCGGCTGTACAGTCTCCAGTTCTCACTGACATCTTCACCATTGAGACTGTTGACTTTGATAATTAATGACGGCCTGCTGATTAGCAGAAAGGATAAGGTGTTCACTTAAAGTTCTTAAATCCTCAAAGCAAGCTGTTCCCAGCTTAACTACAGAAACGATCACAGTGGTGAACATGCCTGTTCAGTGGGTAAAAACTTGCTGTCTGAGAGTTCACAAAAGGTAATAGTGTAATAGCAAAGGCTGGTGCACACTTCTGCAAATTCTTCCTATATTTTCTCTTTTCATAGATGCGCTCATTCCGCGGGTTGTGTAAGTGCATCAGGGTCTATGTCAAGTCAGCCTCAGACCTCCCAGCTTTCCGCTCACCCCTCTGCAGGCCGTTTCTTGCCCCTCCTCCTGTCAAAAGTAAAGTGGTTCACATGTCCCCTGTCTCCTTTAGCTGTCTTATATTTATGTAAAAAGGCTATTTTTAATATCAAAAGAAGATGAGCGTCCAGAAGTGTTGTTGGCTCATCGGCACAGCGATGATGCTAAAAGTTGTCAGGAGCCGTGCCCTCGGGCAGGCCGGGCTGGGCACACACTTCCTCACTCCTGGCCCAGCTTCCGCCTTTTGCAAATGAAGACCTGCAGCCCAGAGGGGCTGAGACCGGGCCGGGAACAGCTGCGGTTCTGCAGGGGTGGTTGCGTTTGTTGTTTCCCTCTGTGCTCTGATTCTATTTACTACACGTTCAGTCTTGTTCTGTGTCTTTCTTGTAGGAAAGTGCAATCACGCCAAATGATAAGACCCTCTTCCCGGACGTCGATTGGTTAATCGGAAACCATTCCGATGAACTAACGCCATGGATACCTGTGATTGCGGCCAGGTGAGTAGGTGGAGGTGTTAGCACAGTGGTGGCTGGGGATGTTTTGTTGCCTAAACCTCGCTGTCCAGAACCGTAGCCACTGGCTGCTTGGGGCTATCGCGTACTTGAAGTGTGGCTGGTCCAGATTGATGAGACGATAATCTGTTGGATATATTGGGTTAAATTTAAAATAAATTCCACCTGTTTTATTTTGCTATTGGAGATACGGATACTAGAAAATATAAAATTATGTATGTGGTTCACATGTTCACATTATATTTTCGTTGTGATTACTTCCACAGTGTTTATATCCAGTGTTGAAAGGTGTGTTTTTCCTGATAGCAGGAGGGTTTGTCTTTCAGAGTAGAGACCTCTGCTGAAATGTTTTGTCTCAGTTTTGGGCGCTCTGCCTCGGGCAGACTTCTTTAAGATGCGCGTTACCTTGCTGCCCTTTCACGTTTCATTGCCGGGTCTCTTTTATCCAAGGTTCTTTTGGACTGTTCTATTTATTTATTTTTTTAATGCCCTCCCCACCCCTTTTCTTTTAGGTACAGTTGATTTACAATATTATATAGTTTCAGGAGTACAACGTAGCGATTAAAAATTTTTTGGTCATGCTCTATTGGTAGTTATCATAAAATACTTCCTGTGTTCCCTGTGCTGTACAGCATATCCCTGGGGCTTATCTGTGTTATACGTAGTAGGCTGTGCCTCTTACTCCTCTACCCCTGCCTCGCCCCTCCCCGCTTCCCTCTCCCCGCTGGTGACCACGAAGTCGTTCTCTGTATCTGTGAGTCTGTTTCGTTTCGGTTATTTTCATTTGTTTTGTTTTGTAGATTCAGCAGACAAGTGATAACGTACAGTATGTGTCTTTTTCTGTCTGACTTCATTGCACTAAGCATAACACCTTCCAGGGCCATCCTTTTGGACTGTTTTAGGATAATATAGGTCAAGGAGCAAATCATAATCTTTTTTTGCTTACCTCTGAGATTTCCTGTCCAACAGCTGAAATCTCCAAGTACTTGAGAAAGTTTTAGATTACAGTTGATGATCATAATTGCAATAGAAAAAATATTTTTAATAGAAGTAATTAGATTCATATTTTATTGAAAAGGTGCTATGCTGCATTGTTTCTAGAAATTAAATTGGGGAAGGCTATATTCTTCTTTTTATATAAAAAACAAAATGAGCCAGTAGCACCTCGTTTGCGTTTTCCCCGGGCACACCGTTGCTGCGTGGCTTTCTGAGGACTTTTCTTTATTGAATCTCTTTAAGACTGTGGGTTTCCATGTCGCTGATTGTCTTTGAAGGTCCTCCTACAACTGCCGCTTCTTCGTCCTGCCCTGCTGCTTCTTTGACTTCGTTGGGAAGTATCAGCGGAGGCAGAGCAAGAAGACCCAGTACCGAGGGTACCTGGATTTCATCACCGAGGTGGGGACGACCTGTGGCTTCCACGTAGAGGAGGATTGTCTTAGGATTCCTTCCACCAAGAGGGTGCGTCCTGGTCACCTGGGCTGTCCTCGGCGGGCGACACCGAGGTGTTTAGATGGAGAGCTTGGGGCCGTCCTTGTCACAGAACCGTAGACGGCACTGGGATGGTTGCAGGTGTGACTGTCCCAGAGGTGCCCTTGCTGATCCCAGCATCCCCGTCCATCACTGGCGGGTCCAGAGGCTTGTTCTGTGCCTGCAGATCCCTGCTTTGCAGGCGCTCTGGTACTTCCTTCTCCCGCCCTGTGGCAGCTCTGCAGGAACCCTCAGCAGGTCTTCATCCCTTTTCCAGAAACTGTGACTGCTCCTCGGGGACCCTCGCAGAGTGGGTGTCAGCTTGGCTTCGCTACAGGTTTCTGGCCGTAGTGCTGCCTGGGGCTGAACGCTCTAACTTCGGACTTAGGGTCCCAAATTACAGGCTGAAATGGCTTCAGAAGCTCAAAAGGATTTCACATGTCCTCATCAAAAGGCTTATTAGTTCAGATTTGCTTGAAATGAACTTTTCCAGGTAGAAATTGACCCTTGCACTGCCTGTGACCCTGCCAGGTGGTCGGGGCCGACCTGCTTACCACGCAGGGGGCTTGAACTACTGAGAGAGTCAGGGGAACCATTGACATTGGTTTCATTAATCTCTGTTAACTTTCTTTCATGAGACTCTGTGGACCTCAGTGCTTTTTGTGAAAAACTAAACACGACAACCTGTCACCCGATCTCAGCTTGATTGCGTGACGGTGGTGAAAAGGATCGAAGGTTTGAGCTTGACTCTCGACTTGCCACTTCCTGGCAGTGCGTTCGGGGGCACATCACAGACACTCCCTGCCTGTGTCCTCACTGCCAACTAGGGAGCAGCAGCTCGCCGGCCGGTGCCGGGCCCTCGCTCGGGCTCAGCTGCCTGCGCTGGGCCCCTCTGTCGGCTTCAGGTACACTGCTGTCGCTGCTCAAGGTCGTTTGGGAAGTGTCCTTTAGGGCTCACCTTCAGAGCCTTCACGTCGTGCTCTTCCATGTCCTCTCTTTTGGCAAGTCAGTCTTCTGAGGTTGGATGGAATTTTGCTGGAGTTCGGGTCACGTAGGTACGAGGATCCTACCGTTTTGATGTTTGCATTTGCTATTCCGTTACTGGTTGCTGGAGACCACGGAGCATTGCTTAATCTCTCCGAACCTCAGGTTTCCTATAACTGGAAGGTTCGGGGGTCAGGTGCAAGTGCGGTGTCCACACACAGCAGCTGTTAATTGAGGACTGATTACGTGCCACGCCTTATTCCACGCACACAGAAGTTGTCACCTGCCCGAGATCACACATTTAGCAGGTGGCACAGCTGGAGAGCAGTGAGGGATGGCTCTGATGCAACCAGATTCGCCTTCATCGGGTTCAGGCCCGGAGAGGACGTCCAGAGACGCTGTACCCACTGCAGCGTTGCCAGACGGGGCCTGGCTCTCCCCGGGGCTCCTGAGGGCAGCCTTCGTCTGGACGTGCGAACGGGGAAGGGGACAGCGTGAACTGGACATCCCCGCCGTGCCAGGTGCTCTGCTAGGTGCACACGTGTTCTCCTCACTCTGGCAGCGCTGCCCCTTGAGAGCCCTGCAGGGTTACCGTCAGGGTCTGTGTGTGGGGCGGAAGAGGGGTGCAGTGGGGTGCGGCTGGTTGGCTCAGTAAAGGTGACCTTGGTCTGTCGTGTTTGTTAGGCGCTGTGGAAGTCAGGAATGAAGCTTCTTGTGGGCTTTTGCTGATAGTATATTAAGTCATTGGTTGGTATGACTTTTTAAAATAAGGATTCCTTTCATGATAGGTGTCGAAGACTTTCGTGGAATTTATTCTCCAGAACAAGAGAGTTCCCTGGAGAACGCTGAGATACTATTGGAACCTGCTAAAGTACTTCCTGTGCTCTTTTCACGTGTAGGTGTGTCTCATTGGGAAATCCAGAACATACCCGCCCGCTGGAGAAGATTCTGTGGACGAGCGGAGAACCCGCTACATTAACAGCAGGCGGGGCGGTCCTGTGAGCCCACCTGGCCAGGTCCCTGCCCCTCGTCCACCCGGGGCCGCCGGTGGTGCCGATGGCCCCGAGGGGCATGGAGCCCTGGACGCCGGGGCCGGGCACACACTGGAGTCCCCCGCCGAAGGACTCTGGCTGTCTGGATTTCGCCCCAGAGAAAAAGCCAAGTGCGTGAGGAACTGTGCCGCCCTCCCTCGAGATTTTATTGGCCGAGTGGTTTTGCAAGTGGCGAATCTGTTGTTGGGCAGAAAGCAGTCAAATGTGACAAGCTTTCAGAGCAGGAGCGCGACGGCCTGGAGTCGAGGAGGTAACGGGCACCCTGGGTCAGAGCAGGAGCGCGACGGCCTGGAGTCGGGGAGGTAACGGGCGCCCTGGGTCAGAGCAGGAGCGCGATGGCCTGGAGTCGGGGAGGTAACGGGCACCCTGGGTCAGAGCAGGAGCGCGAAGGCCTGGAGTCGGGGAGGTAACGGGCACCCTTGGTCAGAGCAGGAGCGCGAAGGCCTGGAGTCGGGGAGGTAACAGGCACCCTGGGTCAGAGCAGGAGCGCGAAGGCCTGGAGTCGGGGAGGTAACGGGCGACCTGGGTCAGAGCAGGAGCGCGAAGGCCTGGAGTCGGGGAGGTAATGGGCGCCCTGGGTCAGAGCAGGAGCGTGAAGGCCTGGAGTCGGGGAGGTAACGGGCGCCCTGGGCACTGGCTGGGCTCCAGGCAGGGGCTCTTCTCTTCTCAGAGCCAACTTCAAACTGCGGTACGCGGGCCTCTCACCACTGTGGCCTCTCCCGCTGCGGAGCACAGGCTCCGGACGGACGTGCAAGCTCAGCGGCCGTGGCTCACGGGCCCAGCCGCTCTGTGGCACGCGGGACCCTCCCGAACTGGGGCACGAACCCGTGTCCCCTGCATCGGCAGGCGGACTCTCAACCACTGCGCCGCCAGGGAAGCCCCCTTTAGTCATTTTTTAAATATTTATTTGGCCGCACCGGATCTTAGTTGCCCGCCTGCGGGATCTTCCTTGCGGCGTGCGGGACCTTTAGTTGCAGCAAGTGGGCTCTTAGTTGCGGCAAGCATGTGGATCTAGTTCCCTGACCGGGGATCAAACCTGGGCGCCCTGCACTGGGAGCGTGGAGCCTTAACCACTGGACCACCAGGCACGTCCCTGTGTGGTCATTTTTAATTAAATGTCAGGAGGAGTCTTCATCATTTTTGTCACATCGTTAAGGAGTGTGCACATGGGCTGAGGGAAGGAGCTTGTTGGTGGGCTGCTGCCCGAGGGTGCTGTAGGGCTTCCTGAGCAGCCAGGCGCTCGCCCTCTGAGTTTTGGGGTCATTGGAGGAGATGGAGGCCCCACCCTCAGCCTGTTGGGGATGCTGCCTGCTGGCCCCGTGGGTGGGCCGGCCCAGGGAGCGGTGAGCAGTGGGTCCTTCTCCCCCCACAGCGTGGATGGTGCTCTGCTGAGTCTCTCTTCATCCTCACGCCCCTCCCATCCCTTGTGTACGTGTGATGCGGCAGTGCCCTCGAGCTTGACCCCCTCCAGGGATCACCTGACCCTGGGAGCAGCTGGTTGGGAGAGCCTCTCTGGGGACCCGGTGGCGGCCGTAGCCAGTGCCGCCCTGGTGGAGGGGGCTGACTGTCCGCATAACTGCGGACAAGGCCCAGCTGCCTGGGGAGTTCTGTGGGTCGGCACCCCTTCCTCGGTGTGCCCTGCAGAGGCGGGCCAAGGTGGAGAGGGAGGATGCTGCCTCGGGGCTCGGAGCGGGGCTCGAAGGGCTCAGGGTCCTCGGACCTGCGGGCGGCTCCGAAAACATGGACTCTGACCTTTAATTCCCAGGATGGTCCTTTCCTCTGCGGGGTCCTTTGGGAATGACTGTGCCCAGGAAACGCTGGCCTGTGCCTGGGGTGGGACGCCCTGATAGTGAGCAAAGATGGGGTCTCTACCTGGGCTCAGTTTGGGTGGGTAGCGGTGGCTCCGATGATGATGGGGTCTCAGGCCTGCCCGCCCATTGGAAACGTCGGAGAGCCGGGGTGCCGTCCTCCCCGGGTGGGTCTCCAACAGCCGGGCTGGTCTGAGGTACTCCCACTGCCCCGCCCGGCGTGAGAAGCCTATCCCGGCGGGGGCGGGGGGTACCCTCAGCCTCGCAGCTACACGCTCCGCCCTTGGTCACTGGACTTAGTGACCCCTGCCCCAGCGTCAGGCTCGGGACCCCCAGTGTGTTTGAGCCCTGAGCGACGTCAGTGAGCGGGTCTGTCCCCAGGACCTCACTCATCCCAGGCTGGGGTCTACCCTCTGCCAGGCATGGCGGAGGGGACGCCGGGTGGGAGGTGGCAGGCTCGGGACACGCGCACGTGGAAGGGTGAGAGGCAGCGGTGCGGAGCTGCACGTGCGAGCCCGCGTCGTGGGGCTCTAGGCTAGGGGGTGGGGGAGGAGGGCAGGCTTCTGGGCCAGGATTTAATTTTCCCCCGGACTTCCCGTCTCCTCTCAGAAGGGGTTCCAGGTGGCTGCGAGGCGGGCTTGGCACGTGGAATGGCAGTCCCCGCCCCGAGCAGCGGCTGGGCCACGCGGCAGGGCTGACTTGCTGTGTCTGGGAGGCTCGGGGGTCAGACACGGCGGGCGCGGCCTGGCATCTCAGGTGCGATGGCTCTGCCTGCGGAGTTCCGGCAAAGCTGTGGATTCCGTTTAACTAAAGTTCTCACGTGGGGGAAACCCTGTCTTCAACAGGGAGCCTGTCCTTGGCGGAAGTGGCCGGGGAGCTGGACAGGGAGACGCTGCAGAAGCTGAAGCGGGAGTGCGGGGGCCTGCAGACGCTGCTGAGGAACAGCTCGCAGGTGTTCCAAGGTGAGGGGTGGGCCGGGCCTCCCTCGGTTCTCAGCGCCCGAGGACGGGCTCCACGCTTCCCGAGGCAACGAGAAGCTGCTCTCGTGCAGATTCTACCCCCGCCCTCTCCTGCCTTTCCCCCCCTTTTTTTTAATGAAATAAACCTTATTTGAGAGGAGTTTCAGAGCTAGAGGATAGATCCCCTCACGTGCATCTCAAGTCGCGCAGGATGTGGGTTGCCCCTCTGCTTCTCTGATGCTGCCAGCCTCTGCCCGGCACCCCCGGGCCCAGCCCCGCCGCGTCTAGGACGCGCCCCCTCCTCCCACGCTGGCAGGGCCTCCGGTCGCTGGGGAGCTTTTCCGGGTGGAGCTTCAGTACTTGCTGTGCTTTGGCCTCTGGCTGAGCTCCCAGCCAGGCCCTGGGCCTAGAGGAGGGAGGCCTCCCTACCCCGGCCCGTGTGCCTGCACTCCCCCTCCCCACACACACTGGCGCCCCGGGATCCAGGTGGGCGGAGGGAGGAGGGCCCGGGGCCTGCGTGCTGTTCCACGCAGGCTGCAGAGCGCTGCAGAGCGGGGCGCCGCCGCCCCTGCCCTCCTGGAGTTTGCAGCCTGACAGGGAGGGGAGACGTCGCAGATGTTGACATGGGCACCTGGGGTTCAAGAAGTTCTGTGTACACATCCGCCAGAGGGTCCATAAGTCGTCGTGTTTGCTTCTTAAAGCTTTTTCCCCTTTGTCTTTGTGGAAGTATTTTAAAGCACATCCCATCTGACATGCTAGTCACCCCTAAGTACTTCTGTGCGTGGCTTTAAAAACAGTGGGTGTCTTCTTGCATCACCCTAGTGTCGTAGGTGACATTCTCGCCCAGGGAGGCCTGGCCTCACCTCAGACAGGCATCAGGAAGGCTTCGCTTAGGAAATGACATCTGAGCTGGGACTTGGTGAAGTGAACAAGGAAAACACTTCAGGCAGAGGGAGCAGCGTGTGCGAAGTAGCAGGATGGGGCCTTGCTGAACGGGGTGGGGGCGGGGTAGGTAGGGCTGGCGGGCTGCAGCCCCCTGTGGCCGTGAGGGGGACCTGGGCCTCTGTGACGGGCAGCGGCGCGCTGACTTGCTGTGGTGGTGGGAGGAGCAGGCCCAGCTGCCCCGTGAGCTCGTGCAGGCGGCCCGAGGGGCGCCCGGAGAGCAGAGCCTCAGGCTCAGCAGCTGCGTGGATGCAGAGCGGGGCGTCCGGCAAGGAGGCCGTGCCTGCCTGACCCCCCGGTCCGTGCTGGCGGCTGCACGCCCAGATGACAGCCTCCCTGTCCCCACCCGTCCCCGGCGCCCGGCGGGTGGGTGGGCACTCCCTTGGGACAGGTGCCTTGGGGGTCTGTGTGGGGAGGGGTTACGGGCCCTGCTGGGCGGGGGCCTTTGCAGAGGTGGGGAGGCCACTGTGGCAGCACGGAATAGCAGTCTGACCCGAGGGCGCTGGCCAGCACTGGGCCTGAAGGCCTCGTCCCGCGCCCCCGGGATGTGGGCCAGTCCCTCCCCCTGCACCTCTGTACTCCTGCCGCCAGGGTGGTTGCCCCGTGACGGGGGGCGTGGGCGGAGGGACCGCGCACGGAGATGCAGAAGCACATCTGCCCACTCCTCGGCCTGTGCACCTCCTCGGGAGGCGAGTGCTGCCGCCTTGCGGCCCCACCTCCTCGTGTGCACCTGAGAGCTCCGTGCGCGCCGCCCGTGTGTGCACCACCCCGAGGCACACACACCTGTACCACCTGCCCCTTGTGTGTGCACCTGAGAGCTCGCGTGTTCACGCCCGCAGCACCGTCGGGGGCCTTCCAGAGCTAACGTTGGTTTTCATTTCAGCTTGACCTCAGTCGGCTAGATGCTGCTGTTGCTATGGCAGTGAGCCCCGCAGTGGAGCTGGCGGGTCCAGGGTTGGGGGCTGTGGAGGGCAGCCCACTGGCGGGCGGAGAGGCAGGGGGCGGGTGGGCCTTGCGGCTGGGAGTCCCTGCCCAGCTGGGCTGCACCACGTGGAGCTTTCGTGACTGACATTCGCTGTGCCCAGGGGGCTGCTCTGCTTCTTACTGTTCAGAGCACGGTTTTCTGTTTGGTTTCATGAAAGAGTGTTCTTTTCTCCCCCATCGTAAATATGCATGTGTGCGATTGGTTTTCTGTGCGGTTTGCATCGCTGAGCGCGTTTATTTTTGGAAACGCTTCTGAGTACGAGGCTTGGGGGTTGAACTCCAGTAAACATTCTACACCCAGTCACGCAAAAAATAAGCACCAAAGCTGGGTCTTATCTCGTAGGAGATTTTTTTTAAAACTAACATGGTTAGTTTTACACGAGTGAGGAGGTGAAAAGAGTTTCAGATGCTTCAGTTCCACCTGCCCTGAGCACCTTGTGGGCTGGGCACGCGCCCGCGCTCAGCCTTGAGGACATGGACGCAGCTCAGCGAGGTTGGTCCCTGGCCCAGGGTCTCCGGCGAGCTTGGGGGCTGGGCCGGCCCCCCGGGTCGAGAGGGACCCTGAACTGGTGCTGCTGAGCGCGCCGCGCTGTCCCGGTAAATTTACCTCCCTAGTGGGATTCTGGAAGAATCCTCAGCCGCTTCCTCAGGACACTGTGGCTCAGGTGACGTCTGTGGTCAGAGACAGCGGGGGAGCCCGAACAGCAGGTCCACCGAGTCTGAGGGACTCACGCTTTGGGGAGGAAGTGGGCGCACAAATGTCGGGTGAGAAGTGAGCTCCGTAGAGCACATTTTGTGCCTGTGAGGCACTTACAATCGGGAAGTCTGCTGGTCTGGCCTGCCAGCCGGCTGGAGGGGCGCAGGCAGAGGGCACGGGCCTGCCCAGACTGGGGGCGGGGGCCTGTCAGCCGGCCTGGCCCCCCCGCAGGGCCACCC
The DNA here is from genome assembly GCF_949987515.2 of Delphinus delphis. Taxonomy (NCBI): domain Eukaryota; kingdom Metazoa; phylum Chordata; class Mammalia; order Artiodactyla; family Delphinidae; genus Delphinus; species Delphinus delphis. Next base: position 136,162,232 of record NC_082687.1, read on the forward strand.
CTCATCACCAGTGCCTGCTCCACAGGCCCTACGAATCCTGCCTGGGTCCCCTTCCCCCGACCCTGCGGGGATTGCTCGGGAAACGTGGTACGGCCGGTGGAGGGCCCGCTGCGAGACAGCCCGCCCTGAGGGAGCGTGGACGGGCCAGCCTCTGTGGAGGGTGAGGGTCTGCACTTGGCTTTGGCCCCAGTGAGCCCCTCACCCTCTCGCCCGGACTTCTCTTGAGCCTGTCCAGGCCGTCAGGGGCTCCTCGTCTTTCTGGGGCACCCACGGCGGGAGTCTGGGGGAGTCTCACCTCCCAGGCTCCTTTGCACACGGCTGGGGTGTGTTGTTCCTGGCTGCGCCAGGAGGGGCTGCTGTGGGAGCGCCTGTGGAAGGCGGTGGCTGCTTGCCCAGCTCCCGGGCCAGGGCAGCCGAGCTCTCAGTGTCTGCCTCGTGGGAAGCAGGGCCGGCCTGGCCCTTCCTAGGTGCTTCTCGGCCGCCCCCTGAGGGTGAATCCCTGCGTTGTGTCCCTCGTGCGGAGAGGCACCTCTGCGGTTCCTTCCTCTGGTTTCAGGGGACAGTTTTCAATAAGCATCAGTCTGCAGAGACAGACAGTCTCGTGTTGCTGCAACACGAGGCAATTTGGAAAGCGAAATCCAAGCGTGAATGCACACTTTCAAGTTTTCCTTAGAAGCTGGAGAGCCAGGTTTGTTCAGCGAGCTTCCTTTATTTCTGCCGAGCCTTTCCGTCTCCAGGCGGCTGTACAGCTTCCAGGGAAAAGCAGGACGGGTTTGGTTGCTCTGGCCCCGTCCCACGTGGGGGTGTTGGCGTCTCGGGAGGAAGCGGCGAAGCGGAAGCTCTCAGCGCGGCTTCAGCCGAGTTGGGGCGACTGGTTCAGGAGGCGTTTGGGCGGCCCCGGGCTCTCCCCGTGCACCGCCCTGGGGTCCTCCAGCCGCCCAGCTCTGCGGCCACCCTGCCCACACAGGTCCCCCCGCCGCATCTCAGCCCCCTGCTGCTCTGTGAGGGCCTCCCGCCCTGCCCCTGCCGACAGGGCTGCCGTGCCCCTACCCCCTACTTCCCGTTTACGTCTGGGGGCTCTGCCTGTGACCCTGCTGGCCCCCGCAGCCTGCCCCTCGTCTCCACCTGCCTGGACAGGGCCTCTTCCCCGCTCGCTCCGCTCCCTCCTTATGATGCGGACGCGTGCCCTCGAGGGCCAGTGCCGCCACGCGGACGTCCTGCCCGCGTCGGGACCACGCTCGTGGTCGGCGTTGGCCTTGTTCCACGAGCCGGTGCCCATGAGTGGCCACGCCCGGGTCCCGTCACCAGCAGGACCTCAGGCACCAGCTCTTTGCCGTCCACCTGGCGTGCGGCAGCCCCTCCTGATGGCTCCCAGCCCCAGGCGCCTGCACCTGGTCCTTGCTCCCCTCGGCCCCTCCCTTGTGCCACGGCCCGGGATCCCCGCGCCTCTCCCCCTCCCGCCGCCGGGCCTGCGGGGGCTGCGTCTCCTGTGGCCGCACCCCGGCCCTGGACAGCTGTCCCCACAGAGCCCGGCCGCCTGCCCAGCTCGCAGTTCACGCCTCGGCTGTGTCTTTTCTCTTTGTTCCCAACCCCAGTTGTGAACGGGCGAGTTCGCATCCGCGACTGGAGGGAAGAGAGGCCTCGGAAGGAAAAGGAACCAGAAGCAAAACGGAGGCAGTTTTCGGAAACGTTCAAAACCCGCATCTGTTGGTTTTTCGCTCATCACCCTGACGGTTGTGTTCTGCCTTCCGACCGCTGCCCGTTTGCCCACGGGCCTGGGGAGTTGCGGCCAGCCACCACCAAGAAGAGCGAGCAGCCTCTGTGAGCTGCTCCGCCTGCGGGAGGCCTGGGGCGGGGAGGCCGAGCCCGAGGGCAGCTCCCAGCTCCCCCGCGCTGCGCTTCTGCCCTGGTGGCGTTCAAGGTCGTTTTCCTTCCTCCTCGCTCCAGCTTCTCACAGGGGATGTGCTCACGCCCCACTGAAGCTACAATCACTCACACCTGCCCCCGCCCCGTCCCAGTGCTGGGTTGGTTTTAAATGTGGTCGCCCTTAAATGTGTTTAGCATCTTTACATCGGGTAGAGAGAGTGACAGTCTCGTGGTGTCTCGTGGCTCAGGAGGTGCGGGAAGTGCTTGAACTGGCCCTTCTCCAGCAGGGTGGCCGTCCCCGCCAACCACTAGCCGCTCCGGGGTTGGCCGCCTCCTCCTGCCGTAGATCTTCTCCCCACAGATACCGTTAATTCTCATTCCGGGAAAACAAAAATAATCCCCAGATCCTGATGTGCTTCTATTTAAAATTGTGTTTGTAGTTTTACACAAAAGGCCGTGTCGGTGACACGGTTCTGCCCCTTGATTTTCCGTGGAACGTAGCCGGCGGCCTTTTCCTTGTGGAGTGTTCCTCCTGCGGGATTCTCCGTTCATTTGTGAGAGATGAGAAGGAACCCACTCCCTTCCGCTCTGTGCGGCATGGCTGGGACGGGGGCTGCCGCGGGGCACAGGGCCCTGCGCTCGGGAAGCCCTGGTCAGCTGGGAGCCCCCGGTGGCAGGTCGAGGTCAAGGACAGGCCAGCAGGCGCCTGGCCAGCCTCCAGGAATGGGCAGAGTTGGCCGGGTGGGCACATGGGCTGTGCCTGCCTACCGGCCGCCCAGCCTCTCCCTTGCGTGAGGCCCCGCGAGGACCTCCTGGAGGGCCTGAGTGGCTGCAGTGACGCCGCTCCGGCCGTGGTTGGCTCGGCCTGTGCAGGTGGGGCCGTTCTGACCAGTGAGGTGGGTGGGGGACCACTGGGGCTCCCGGGGGCGGTTTCCTGCCTGTGGAGACCCTTCCTGGTGTAGCAAGTCAAGGGGGCAGAGCCAAGCTGGGAGGAGCCCAGGTTCGCAGAGCCTCTGAGCTGTTACTCCCAGAGCCGAGGGGCCTCCATTCTCGAGGCCGCTGAGCTGAGGCTGCTGTCGCTTGCTGCCCGGGACGGGCCCCCTGGCCTCCCTGCGTTGGCATCCTCCCCCCTTCTCCTCTTGGAAGGGGAGCATCCCTGCGGGGTGAGCCCTGGGGCTGCCCCAGGCCCGCCCCACGTGCAGGGTGTGCCCCCCAGGCAGCCCGTCTGCCCGAGCCGGCGAGACCCCGCTCTCATTTTCCAGTACGAGGGTGATGCACTGCGGCCACCGTAGCCTGGGTCTGCAGGATCTGGACTCAAAACCCCGTCCAGAGCTGCCTGTCCTGGGGCAGGCAGGGTGGCCCTCAGGAAAATGAGCTGCACCCCTGCCCCCAGGTCCCGGGACAGGCATCTTGTCCTGAAAAGCCCCAAGGGTACGTTCTCAGCCCCGCGTCCTGTTTGGGGTCAGGGAAATGACCTCAGCCCTCCCTGTTGCCCCGGGGACACCTGCCCCAGCTGGCGGCGTGCTCTCTGCCTGTCCCAATGGGGGCTGCCCGGCTGAGAGCTGCGCTGAGCGGGGCGCCACGCCTGCAGTTTGCCACCCAGCGTTGCCGAAATGGCTGCGCTGGGCCGTGTCACCCAGATCCAACCTCTGGGTTCCGGGAGCCATTTCTTACCAGTCCCCAGGACCGCCATGCCCTCTGCCCAGAGGTCACCGTGGCGTTGGGCGTCACACACGCTATAGCTTCGCAGCAGTGTGCCACACGTCTGGGTGCACAGGCCAGGCGATTGCTGAGCACGGTGGCCTGGCTGCGGCCTGCCCCGAGGACACGCCAGGTGATGGCGCTGAGCCTGAGCGTCTTGTGGGAAGTGGGCTCTCGTGAGCGCCCACAGGTGGCTGTGAGGTGGACTAAACCAGGCCCACGCGGTCTAGCCGCAGGCCGGGCGGCGTCAGGGCCCACAAGCGGCCTGTGTCCAGGTGGCCCGGCCTGAAGTCCCATTTCCTACGAGGACCCAGGGAGCCCTGTGGGCTCATAGGTGCGTGGCCCTGCAGCTCTCGCCCGTCCCCAGAGCCTGGCTCACCCCGTCTGCCTCGGAGGAGGTGCACCAAGGGGAACAGAGTGGTTACCGTAGTGACTGGCCTGCCACCAGCTGGGGCTGGTCGGGGTTAGCAGGGCAGGAGGTGACCTCCCAGTATCCCGAGGGCTGGGTGGCTGTTAGCTTGGTGGCTGGTGCGTTTAGAGGCCGTGGGCTGAGTCGGTGCTGGTGGTGGAGTGAGACCCAGAGGGGAGGGTCCTGGGGGGTCCTGCGGGCAGGGGAGTGACCTCAGGTCACGTGGCACATCTTCCAGGTGCTGTCCAGCCTCTCTCCGTCCTCCACCCTGTTCTGTGTCCCTGGCCGGTGGGGGGTGTGCTCCCCTAGGCAGCCACCTTCCTGTCCCACCCAGAGGTGACCCCCACCCCCGTCTCCCCATTCAAGACCGCTGTCACCTCGAAGGGGATCGGGAGCTGAGGCTGTGCTTCGTCCCTCTGGGCTCTGCTTCTGGGATGACTGCCCACCAAGGGTCACCATGGAGGCCCAGGGCTGCTGCAGGGAGAGCCCCGGCACGGAGAGGTGAGAGGACCCTTTAACCTTCTCCTCGCCTGTTTCCGGCTGGCCCCTTCCTGGGGTTGTTTTTCTTGGGGGCTCTGTGGTTAGGGGAAGAGGCAGCTCACAGGAAAGTGCATTAGAAGTGGGTGAACAGTGGGCCTCCACGCAGGAAACGGTTACCATAGCTGCTTGGAGCCACCCGACTCATCCCGGATGGAGCCCTCGGTCCAGTGGGGTGACAGGACTTTTGGGAAGTCCTGGACCCGGCGAGGCTGGGCTGCCTGCAAAGAGATTGCTCTCGTCCAGACAGGAGGCGGACAGGACAGCCACGCCGTCCCCCGAGTCCTGTTGCACTTGACGGTTTATATCTGTTATCATAGTTAAACCTCACCACCCATAGGCTGTCAGTGACCTGGTGCCACAGAAAGCAAATTGAGGCTCAGAGAGGCTGGGTGACTTGCCCCAAATCACACAGCAGCTGCCGGAGTCGAGATTCAAACCTGGGAGCCCCCCTCCCAGGTGGCTCTTTCCTGGGGGGACCCTTGAGCCGAGGGGCCGAGCAGAGGTTTAATCTGGGTGTGTGTTTATTTCTCACCATTTAGGGCAGGTGGTGCTGGTCTCCCATGGTCAGTGGTGAAGTGTGTTTTCAAAATGAATCTGTTTTAGTAAAAAGCAAGTCAATGTATAATACAAAATGTTAAGTAGATGATTTAGTTGGTTCGGGGATGGGGCCAGCTTCACAGAAGTGGTATGGACGCGAATGGTCCCAGCGTGGAAATCGCTACCCTCTAACTTCCTCCAGAACCAAGATGGGGCAGCGTCCACGTCTCACTGTTTTGCAGGCAGAAACCACTGATCTCCTTGTCGCCGCCCCACCCTGAGCCGCAGTGGCAGTGGCTGTTTCCTTGTCTATCAGGCTTCAGGATGCAACTAAGGGGGGAGGAGTGGATGGGTTTTCGGGGTCGCCGGCCGGGCCCCAGGCAGGAGCTCGGCTGGGTGGTTGGTATGGTGTCAGTTGCTGCAGTGGGTCGGACTCCAGGAAGGCCCGATGGCTCAGGACCGGCTGGGAGGTTAACTGAAAGCGCATGAATCCACTTGGCCTTCACAACCAGTAGGTTTCCGCCTTGGGTGACTAGCAGTCCAGTGATTCTTAGTCTGCAGAGGCCGACGCAGGCCTTTGTAGTAGCCCCTGCAGCCCCCCCATTCAGGTGGTTTATCCAGGTGACGGCTGCCAGGCGTTTGCCCACTGGGGCTTTTCTGCTTTTTACCCCACACCGGGCATCATGGGCTGGATGCACTGTTCCGGTAGAGAGTCACTGGGGACGGGAGCGGGGCAGGAAGAGACACCCAAGCCGGTTTTCTCCGCCAAGCTGAGAAAACAATAAAACCAGCCCAAACAGACCTGGGTTTGAATGTGGGCTGCGCCTCTTAGCTGTGTGACCTCAGGCAGGTTAGGGAGCCTCGATTTCCCATCTGTAAAATGGGAACGTGAACACCGGCTGTGAGAGGGGCTCACATGGTCCACCCAGTGCAGACCCAGCCTCTCCCTCCACCTGAGGCTCAGTCTCTCCACGCCTGGTGAAGGTACATGTGATATGTTTCTTACTATAAATCACAATATCACACCTGCCCACCCACAGCTGATGGGACCAGGCCAGAGGACCAGACCCCAGGGAACCAGCCGGAAGCAACAGACTCAGTCATGTGGGAATGTGAACCCGAGAGGTGCGGGGTGTGGGCTCAGGTGGAGGGTCCCGAGCAGAAAGGCAGCAGGGCCACGTGCCGACTGGCGAGGGCAGGGGACTCTCCTGCCCAGTAAGATGTAGGTCGTGGGTGGATGTCCCGGGTGGGGGGTTAGCTGGCAGTGCTGCAGCCTCGGCTTGTGAGACTTGGGGTGGCTAGAGACCCCCCATGGCCTCCTCTGTGGCCCTGGAGAGGCAGCAGGGTGGGTGGGCTGGGGTCACGGGGTGAGGTGGAGCTGACGCAGGGGAGGTGCAGGAAGCTGGCTGCTCATCCTCAACCTCCAGAGAAGGGTGTCCTCATTGTCCCTCTCTGTACTGATGAGAAGTCAGAGACAACAGAGAGGTTGAGACACTTGCTTAATGCCACACAGTCGATGGCAACACCAGAGCTGGAACCCAGGGCTGTCTGGCTGGAGTGCACGCGGGACGTGAAAGGAGAGAGGGCTCCCTACTCTAGTGGGTACTATACGAGGAGATGGCGCTCAGAGGGACGTCCAGGAGCCGAAGGAGGGTGTCACAGAGCTCCAGACGGAGCAGTCCCCCGACTTTCAACAGCAGGGGGTGAAGCGAAAGGAATTTCTCCTAAACCCTCAGCGCCCCAGGAAACGACTGCTGGAATTCCGCGTTTCTTAAACTGCCTTTTAACCATGAGAACTTGATGCCACTAAAAGCAAAGCAGAGCCTCTCAGCTGGGCCTCGGCCAGGGACCCACAGCGCCCAGCGCCCGCTTAGCCTGATTTAACCTCGGGCTCTGCGGCCCCTGCCTGGCTCGGGCAGTTCCCTCCCTCGGCCGGGGGTCCCTGCAAGCAGCGGAGCGAGGGCTCTGCTCGGGGAAGCAGGCCAAGTGCTGCATTGCTCTTCCCCTTGGCGCCACCCCTCCCCAGCACCCACCCGTCCGAGGCTCCAGCAGAGGCCCAGCTGGGAGTGCTGGGAGCTGTTTCCTGGCACAAGTGAACACCCCAACTCAAGCTCCCTCTGGCCCCAAATGAAAACTGTGGCTTGGTTAGCAGGGCAGCCCATGCCCCTGTCCCGGCTTCCTGAAGGCCTGGCTGCAGCCGGGAAGCTGGGGGCCTCGGTTAGATGGGCTGACGGAGCTGCCCTCGAAGCCCCCCGGTGCCTGGTCCAGGGGTCAGCCCACGGCCTGGCAGGACTGAAAGGCCTGTGACCATGCCAGCCTCCCCTGCCCGGCCTGGGGCCAGCGAACCCCTCTAAGCGCTCCACCACCAGCACTGAACTCGCCGCAGAGCCGGACTGGGCTGGGAGAGGAGGAAGGTGACATTCCAGGCACTTAGGCTGTTAGTAGCTAGTGGCTAGGGGCCACAAGGGCGGGTGAGGGCTGCCGGCCCTGCCTGTGGCTGTAGGCTACTGTTGGGCTGGTGAGGGCGGCAGGAGCCCCAGAACCCCCTCCCCAGCTACTCCCCAGCCAGAGGGACGCCTCATGCACCCAAAGGCTGCTGCATGTCACCTGTTTGTGCAGGCGGACGCTCGGAGGCCCCAGGGGGGCTGGGTGGAAGGGAAGCCTGTCTCAGTCCCTCAGGGCCTTGGGGTCCGCCAGCCCTGACTGTGACCATGTGGTTTTGGTGACCCAGACAGTGGCTGTAACGTAAAGTGCTGGCTGTGAGCCTCAGACGATGTGCCCACAACACAGTCATGTTTGCCAGGGTCCTGAGACTGGTCTGTGGGGTCTGGGGCAAGTCCCTTCCCCTCCCCGAGCCTCAGCCTGCTCACCTGCCTGTAAAGTGGGGGAGGAGCCCCTCTCCAAGCCAGTAGCTTCTTCTGAGACCTCGGGCTGCCCGTCTCCTCTGGGCCCTTCCCTTTCCCAGATCAGGCGCTGGCTGGCCAGCCCCACACCCCAACCCGTGAGGCCATGAAGGGCTGGCAGCTGGCGGCTGGGAGGGGGCCCAGTCGGGCACTCCTCTCCTGAGCACATGCCAGGTAACGTTTGGGGTTTCCGTGGAAACTGGGAAGCAGAGTACAGGTAAGCCTGAGATTGTGATTGTACCTCTCCTAGAGTAACCAGAGAAGCACAAGCAATCGTAAATCGAACTCTAGCCTTAGGGGTTGGGATTGCTCCACAGTCCTGAGCAGCGGTGCCTCCGTGAAAGGGGAGCCCGAGGAGGCAGGGAGGCAGGGAGGGAGGGGCGCCCGTGTCCCTCGGTGGATGCCCACCGGCACTTCCCGACGGGCAGGACAGCTGAGGGCCGCAGCCGCTGACCGCTGGGCCACCCTGCACAAGTGACGCTCGGGAAACACCAGGCGGGCGGTGGCTACCTCTGCACCCCCCTGTGCGAAGCAGGGGGTAGGTCCCCCAGAAGCGGAGCCCGAGACAGGGACCCCGGAACGTCAGGACCAGGTAGGGCAAGGAGTTAGGCAAGAAAGTAGTCTCGCTGGAGTCGTGCTGGGTCCCTCGGGAGCTGTGTGTGAGCAGTGCCGTCCGGCAGGCCCAGCTGGCAGCGAGGGCCCTTTTGTACCTTCTGTGCTCTGGGCTGGGCGGGGAAGCAACACCCCAGGGGTGGCTGTGCTGAGGGCGATTTCCGTGGAAAGAGGCAGAGCCAGGCCTTCCCTGCCCGCTGCACTGCTCTCGTGGGCAGGAACCCGTCTCAGCCTGGAAACCGCAGCCCGCGCGGTTGGGCCCTGCGAGGCGGGTCTCACCGGCGAACCGGAGCAGAGGCCTTTGACACGTGCCCCCCCGCGTCAAAGCCCACCTCGGTTGGCTTCCAGTCATGGTGTTTGACCCAGTGTCCGTCACTCGGGATGCAAAAGGGGTGGCACGGAGGGTGGGTGGTGAATTCATACTTGGATGTGCTGAGTTTGGGGTGACATCCCTGTGGAGACACTGGGGGCAGTTGGGTTCATGTGTCTGGACTCGAGCGGGATCTGGGCTGGAGCTGTCCTTTGGACCACCCAGGTAGAGATGGAGATGTTAGTTAGCTTCCTTTTGCTGCTGTAACAAATTAGCACAGAAATGGTGGCTTATACAACCCCAATTATCATCGGGTCTCACGGGCTAAAGTCAGGTGTGGTCAGGGCCACACCCCGTCTGGAGGCTCCAGGGCGAATCCACTTCTCACCTTTTCTAGCTCCTAGAGGCGCCCGCACTCCTTGGCTTGCGGTCCCTCCTCATCTGCAGAGCCAGCCCTGTCACATCCCCTGCCCCATTTCCGCAGTCACGTCCTTGCTGGTGACCCTCCCTCGTCCACACTGAGGGACCCTCTGATGCCATCGGGCCCGCCCGACAGCCCAGGACCATCGCCCATCTCAAGGTCAGCTGGTGAGCAGCTTCCTGCCGTCTGCACCCTTCACTCCCCCTTGCAGCGTGACCTGACCTCACGGCTTACAGGGATTCCCGCAGGGACGTCTTGGGTGGAGGGGACACTATTCTCCTGACCCCAGATGGTACCTGGGGTAGTGGGAGGGGATGAAACCAGCAGGGAGTGTGTGCAGAGGGTGGAGCACGGGGGCCATCAGAGGGGTATAGACGTGGATCTGAGGTGGGACTGCAGTGTGGAGCCGGCAGGGCCCACGAGGGGGCTGAATGGGGGTCCCTGGGGCTCTGGGACACGGAAGCCGAGAAGGGAGCCATGGGACTGAGGGGCGCAGGCCCCCAGGGTCCCGGGTCTGCTTCAGAGTCTGTGCTGCTCCCCGGTCTCCGCGCTCTGCCTGGCCACCTCCGCCTGCGACCGTGACCGTCGGCTACCCGAAGAGGACAAGCTGGCCACGGCCAGAGGCTGCTGGGGAGTGAGCTCAGCCCAGGGTCTTGATGAGGAAGGGTGAGCGTGGAGAGGGAACCAGAGGATGCTCCCTGCGGTCTATGTAACCAACTGTGGGAACCGCCTGAGCGTCCCACCGGGGAAAGAGGCCGCAGCTGCTGCTTGTGTCCGATGGGCGGGGTTCGGGGGGGGGCGGTATCCTCGCAGCCATACAGGGCCCTGTGCTGAGTGTCACTGAAATGCCCCGGACGCGCTGAGCTTTCACAATAGCGAGTCACAGAGAGCGTGGGTCCCTTCCTGAAACCACGCGCGCTCAGAGAAAATCAGGAAGGACACATGGGAAAATGCTGAGTGATGATTTCCGGGGGACTGATGCCGGGGGCTGCTTACTTTCTCCCCGGTGGTGGTCTGTGATGACGGCCCCCCAAAGATGTCTCCCACCGTGGGGACCCGAAGCCAGCCGCCCTCCTCGCTCCCCGTGTGGGTGGCCCCCAAAGAGCACGGGTGTGTCCATCGGCCAGGCGGCTCTGCACCTGCCCCTGACAGAGGGACAGACCCAGGTACGTGGGCACGTGAGCCGCCCAGTGATCTCAGAGGTTTGAGTGCTAAGTCGATGGGAACCTCCAAGGAACCGCTTCAGGGGGCATGATGGCAGGTGACAGTGCGGCAGAGACAGGAGCGGGTGAGGGAAGGGGTGCGGGGCCGTGACCTGGGAGAGGGGGCAGCAGGGCCGAGCCCCGGGGGGAGGGGGCTCGTGCCACTTCGGCAGCACAGAGCAGGGGCCTCTGGGAGCCCCGGGCCTGTGAGCGGAGTCGAGGCCCACGGCGGCTCCTGCGGGTGACATCGTCCCTGTCTTGGCCCTGCTCAGAAGCCTAGGGTCCGCCCGGTGTCTCCTCCCCGACCCCAGGGCTGGTCAGCAGCCTAGCCCTGTCAGCGTCGCCACCACTCCTCTCTCAAGTCGCACCCCGCACCCCGCCCTACCGGCCGTCCCCACCCTCACGTGACTTTGGGTGCTGGGGTCAGCCTCGCAGCACGGAGCTTGAAGGACCTTGCTGGCGGGGTCCGCTGCTGTGTGCTCAGCACGAGGACCGGGCGGGACAGAGTGGACACAGCAAACATCGTGGACGAGGGAGCGGGTGCTGCCGGCCTGCGTCTGCAACGGCGCAGCCCAGGCTCCCTCCTCCGGGCCCTCGGCTGTGCTCACGGTTGCTGATGGCCTCTGTCTGCGCAGGCCCCTGTCTGTGTCCTGGCCCCGCTCCCGGCTGGCACAGAGGGAAGGAGGCACTGCAGCCTGTGCAGGGTGCATCTCAGGGGCCAGACCCCTGGGGGAGGCTGCTGTGTGCCTCCCGTGGCCGACAGGACCTGGGGGCTGGGAGAGCAGAGCTGGGCGGGCGTCTGGCTCAGCACCTTCCTCCAGCCCTGCAGTGGCTCCCTGCCCCCAGTGACACGCCTCCCGTCGCCTGCCCGGAGGACACCTGTTGGGACCTGGATTGGGGTGGTAGGGACGGGTTGGGGGAGTCACTGCTGGGGTCGCAGATGAGGGAGCCAGGCGGACCCGCCCGGGGTCTCAGCTCAGCCACTGAGAATGCGTTCGGGAAACTCCCTCACCAGCCTGCAGCTCAGCCTCTTCATCTGTAAAATGGGGCACTGGCCTCCCCCGTGGGATCTCGGGAGGGCGGGATGAGAGGCTGGTGGGATGCCGGTACCTGCTTGCTAAACGTGCGCATTCTGGGTGCACCTGGGGCTCACGATGACCCACCGTTTGAGCTCCCTATGGGGAGCCTTCCCTTGGCGTCATTTCCCGCAGGGATCCACCTACACCAGTTTAGTCTGACTTGGGCGCAGAGAATTGCCTGAATTGGAAGAGCAGCCCCGGGCGGCTTTAGGCGCCCCGGAAGCCGGTTTGTGCCAGTCAGCTCCGCGGCAGTTGAGCAGTACAGCCCGAGGGCCGTCTCCCTGGGTCTTGGCTGTCCAACCTGTGCGGCGCTGTCCCCTTCCTCGACACGAGTGATGGAAACCGGGAGAAACGGGAGCGACCTCTGTGAAGGGCTGAAGGAAAATAACTGCCAATAAAACCCCAGTGGTTCCTTCTTTGGGAAAAATCAACGGGGGATGTCAAAGGTGCGTGGAAGTGTGAAGAACCGAGAACAGTCATGGCGATCTTGCAAAAGCAGACCTACGCTGGAGGGACTCACTGACAGGGTTCATCCCTGTGATAAAGGGGCGTAATCGAGCCGGGGAGGTGTTGGCACCCAGACAGGCAGCCAGACCGAGAGGGCGGGACATCCAGTGCAGCCCCCAAGTCCCTGCGCTGATGGGGGAGGAAGGCGCCTCTGCAGGGGAAGCGTGCACTTTCCCGTTCAGGTGCGTGTCTTTGGGAAAGTGAGCCTCGCCCCCGGCTCTCCGCACACCCCAGCTCAGTCTATGATGGACCGCAGATCCGAACGTGGAGGTCAGAACAGGAAGCCTTTTGGAAGACAACGTAGAACACCATCTTCAGGGCTCGGGTGGGCGGGGGGGAAGGCAGAGGTTTCTGCACCGGGACACGTACGTGAGTCCTACTCATAAAGACAGCATTGTAAGTTGGGCTGTAGTAGAATTAAGGATGTCAGCCCGTCAAAAGCTACCGGTAAGAAAAGGAACCAGCGAGCTGAAAACGGAGGTGTTCGCAGTACGTACGATGGACAAAAATATCTGAATCTACAATAAAGAACAACTGCAAACCATTAAGAAAAAGGCAGATAAAACATACAAACGGGGAAAAGGCTTTAAAGAGACACCTCAGGAAAGAGGATATTCAAAGGATCGGGAAACCTGAAGAGGTGCTCAGCTTTCTCAGTCCGCGGGGAAATGCAGATTGAACCACACGCAGGGTCATTCAGCACCCAGCAGAATGAAGTCCTGAAATACACCAGACGTTCCAAGTGCTGTGGCAGCCGGAGCTCGTGGGGCGCCGCTGCCGCTGGGGCAAGCGGGTTCTGGCGCTTTGAGCCAAAGTTTGGGTCACACCGTCTGGCAGCATCTGCTGGCCGGCGACTCAGCACTCCCACTCCCGGATGGACACCCAGCAAAAACGCGCATGATGGTCACCCACTGGAAACCACTTAGGTGTCTCCAACAGCGAGTGGCCGACCTGAGTGCGAGGGAGAACCGCACAGCAGTGACACGGCCTCGCATGGCACACAGCGTGGGTGGGTCCTGGGCGCGGGACTGCTGCGCGGGGCAGCCGGACAGAGGAGATGTGTCGTGTGTGCCGCCTTTGAGAAGGTCCCGCCCAGGCAAGGCCATCTGCGCCTGCGGGAGAAGGATGTGCTGCTTTCAGGAGGGATGTGCTTGCGGGGGGCGGGCAGAGGCCTCAGAGCGCAGGTGCTGGTCTGTGTTTTCTGATCTGGGCAGCGGCTGCACGGCTGTGGCCGCTTCATGAAACTTCGTCCAGCTGCCCAGTGAGGGTATTTTCTCTAGCTACTTAAGAAATTTACCAAATACTCCCCCCAACTCAGGGCTGCGCAGTGAGACAATTCACAAGACTCCCCGGCACACAGGCGTGTTGGGAGAACCACGTGAGATGCCCGTCCACACACACCGGGACTTCGAGTTCATTTATTTAACAAATACTCTCAGAACTCCTGCTCTGGGCTGGGTCCTGTTCTAGGCTCGGAGGAAGCGATCTCGAGGAATCCAAGCTGAGCCCCGCCGAGCTGACCGCTAGGAGCTCACCATCCAGTGAAGGGTGCCCGGTGACTCGCACCCTGGGTTCTCACTCTGTGCCAGGCTCTGAAATCGTGCTGCAGACACAGCCCCTGTCCCCACGCTGCTCCTGGGCTGACGAGGACTCAAAGGTGACAAGTGTCACCAGCGGCAGAACCAGGGCCGTGGGAGCCCAGAGGAGTGTCGGACCCAGGCTGGGGAGGGGTGAATCTGGGAAGTCTTCCACGGGGAGGTGACCCTGGGATGAGCCTGAAGAACGTGTAGGAGGCTGGGGCTGGACTGGGGGTTGGTGTTGCCTCTGGGCCAGGGAGCAGGGTGTCCCGCTGCCTGCAGTATTCTTTCACCAAAATACTCATGCAGCTCACTCACTGCTCCCTCTCAGGCTTGGCTCAAATATCCTCCCTTGGGCCAGATCTGAGGCGGTTCACTTTTGCTTCTAGAAACAGGACTTTGTGTTCTGCCTGGCTGGATCCCAGGAGTCCGGCCCAGGGCCTGGTATGTCCTAGCAGCTCAAGAAATATTTGTCTAGCTGATGCTTGGTCAGCTGGCTGACGTAGCAGCCAGGACCTCCGTGCTCTGGGCCGGCTTTTCTGTGCTTGTGAGATGGGCCTTTTGGCTAAAAATATGCCAGATTTTGCTGCTGGTGCTCGAGGTCCCAGTCTCAGCACTAACACTTAAATGTTCTGTGATTTTGGTCAGAACGTGTCTCTTCTCTGAGTCCTGGTTTCCCTTGTGTTTCAAGGGAGCTACACGTGCACCCTACGCTTGGTCAGAGCCCGGCATACAGCAGGTGCTCAGCGGCTGCAGAAGACACTGTTATTTTGTACGAGGCCATTTATTGGAAGGATTGGGCTGCCTGAGTCTTGGCCAGTCAGGGCCATGGCCACCGGCTTCAACATGAGCACCCCTAGAGGCCGACACGTTGACCGGCACAGCCGGCGAGACCCTTCTGTGCCGCTTGTCTGGGCTCGGATCTCGTGACCCGGAATACACCGCAGGCTGCCTGTGACTACCCCCGCCTGCTACCTACCACCCCCAATCCCCCGCTCCGCCCGGAGGCCGCCAGCTGCACCAACATTGTCTTCTATTTGTAAACTGTCTGCTTTCCTTCTGCTGAAGACAAGAGAGACGTAAGTGGTGGGGGCCCGGCCCAGACTCTCTGCAGACGGGACATACCCCTCCTGGCCTCTGTCCCTGACAGCCTGGCCTTCGTGCTCCTCTGGCTTCCCTGGGGCCTCTTACGCAGCCATCAGGAAGGTTCCCTGCGGGTGCCGAGGCTGAGGGGATCAACTGCTAAGAGGGAGTCTCGAATAAGTTGGTTTCTATTCCCAGGAGGTCCCTGAGCTGGGGAGTTTAGGGGTGGGGGAGAGGAATGGGCCAACAGAAAGGAGCCTGGTTCTGTGTGAGGATGAGACACCCTGAGTCCCCGCGTGGCGGTGCGGGGCTGCGGCGGCAAGGCCCTCAGGAAGATAGACCCTCTTTTTTCTTACGCGTTCAGATCTGCACTTCTCAAATGATCTATGGGGAAGAACAGTTTCAAAAACTTCCCAATCTGTCAGAGCAATACCTTTGGAAAATATAGTAAACTGTTAGAAAATGAAATAAAAAGTCATTCAAAAGACAGGCTCATTTAAAAATCATTGTTTTAAGATTTAACAACAAAGTCGCTTTGTCAAGCTGTCACAAACGTTTCTGTCTACTCTCGATTTCTCTGCCTTTTTCCCCCGACGAGTCACAACGGTTTGCTGATGGCTCTGGGCCAGGGCTAGCTCGGGGTCATGCTGGCCCAGCAGGGTCAGCCTCAGGAAGCTGAGAGGCCTGAGGGCCCTGGGGGTTGGGCATCCTGTGGAGCTGCAGGCCCAGGTCCACCTGGGGCCACTCAGCGCCTGAGGGGGGTGGCTGGTGCCAAGTCCATTGTGACCCTGAGAGATGATGGGGGTCACGGGCAGAAGTTTGCAGGTGGATGTGCTGCCTCAGAAGACAAGGAAGATGGTTGGGGAAGGAAGGCTTAACTTTGGGGGGGGGTTCCCTTTGGACCGTGTGAAAAGTCAGTCTGATTAGACAGGTTTACATTCTTTCCTTTTTACACTGTCGTGTCTTTTAATTTCTTAACCTTCGGAGGGAATTTCATGATTCTTTACAACTTTGGCAGGAGGACCAAAGAGGGAAACGAGGGGTGGGGAGATAAACGGCAGTGGGGTTTGCTCCTTGCCCCTCTGATAGCCCAGGGCAGCCCGGCAGCATCAACAGCACATCGAGAGGGGGTTGGACGGCTGCGGTGGGGCCTGGGCCTTGGACAGAATGTCTGTGAGCTGCCTAGGTAGGTTCACGGGGCCATAGGGAGCACTGGAAAGACCCCTCCTCCAGGAAGGGAGCCGTGGTTCAAGGGACAGGATGGGTCCTATAGGTAAACACCCCTATGTTTGCAGTACTCAAGAGGGAGGATAAAGCTGACAGTTGAGGCACATTCATAGAAGCTACCACTTATTGAGAGCTTTACGTTCTCTCATTCAGTTTCCATAACGGCACTGCAAATGGGGACAGTTACTTCCATTGTATAGGTGAAGAAACAGACCAAGAGAAGTGAACTGACTTGCCCATGTTACACAGCAGGTAAGCAGCAATGCATTGATTTAACCTGATCAGACTCCAGAGTGCAGGCTCCTTCTCATGCACCACACTGCCTTTTATTATGACTGAGCTCACAACAGAAACGCAGACATATCCAGCCAAGGTTGAAGTGCACTGGCTTATGCAAAAGGGGAAACTGCCTTCTGCACTCCTTCTGTGGAAATGGAGCCTGACTTCTTGTTCCCCTTCCAGTTCCAGGCTGTGAACTCCAGGAAGAGAGAGACTGTGTCTTTCTTGATTACCACTGAATCCCCAGTGTCTGGAATGGGTTTGGTGCATAATAGGTGCTCAATAAATGTTTGTGGAATGAATGAATGAATGTACCTGTGGGGATGTAGGATCTATCCTCACAGTTACCCATCTTTCCAGCCATCCATCATCATCCATCCATCCATCCATCCAACCACCCACTCATCCATCCATCCATCCATCCTTTATCTACCCACCATCCACCTGTCTATCCATTCTCTCTCCCTTCCTTTCTTCCTCCTTCCCTCCCTCCTACCCTCCCTGCTTTCTTCCTTCAGTCCAGCAAGATGTTATTGAACCAGGGACATTCCATGCGCTAAGCACTGTGTTATCCCAAGCAGTGTCCCTAGTGACATTTGCAGTAATGTAACCTTGTAACGGTGTAACCCGCGCGACCAAGCAGACAACTTCTTGAGAAGCCTGGCGTCTCTCCTAGCTGATTTCAGACATTGCATGAGGGCTTAGTGTACAGGGGGAGCCTCTTCTTGATGGCGATGCTCTGTCACCCAGTTCATTAGTGTCTGGAAAGAGAACGAACTTGAACAACTGCAGAAGGTGCCTAGTACTGGGTGACTGGTCATAATTACCAGGCAGCCTTCAGTGCAGCTCTAACTGGTTGGGTGGCCCAGTGTTGCAGCCGCATAGCATTTGTTCCAAATGAACGAATAGCAATGAGTTATTTCCAGGATTTAAAAAAGGAGACAGCAGGAAGCCGCTTGACAGGTGAGACGGGGCAGAAGCCTCCAGCAGACACAGGCAGCTTTTGGTTTCCTGCTGCCATGATTCATCCAGAAATTTATTTTGAAATTCATTTCTATCCAGTGGTAATCAGGGCCAGACCCTGGGGAAGTTCTCTCCCTTAGTGCCAGGGAGGGAGGAGGGGGAGGGAGCTGAGGGAAGGGGGGCCATTTGGAGGGGAGGGGCACAGTCTCCTGGGTTTGGGAGGCAGTGGCAGGCATGTCCCAGCCCTCTCACCAACTGCTGTGTGAGGTCGGGGCCCCCACCCTCTCTGGGCCTCCAAGTCCTCGCCTGAGGACAGGTTGGGTGGCTCTCTCGTCCTTCCAGCTCAGGTGTCCTCTGACGTTGACAGTCTCCTGGGTTCCTGCTCCTTCACAGAGTCTGTTTTCAGCCCCAAGAGGTCATGGCCGGGGAGGGCACAGGCTCTGGGGTCCGGAACACCTGGCCTTGGCACGCACTCTGAGTAACCTGGGTCAGACCCTTCTGCCCTTACCTGCACAGGTGCCCAGGCAGCACCTCCTGTCTGCAGGAAGGAGGGAGGGTATGGCGGGGCTGCTGGGGGGGCCAGGGGCTGGGATGGAGGCCCTGCAGGGTCTGTGCACCCCTGGGGCCAAATAACAGAGGGGAGCCCCAGGCGCCTGTTGAGGGGGTCCGCTCCGCTTCGTCTCCAGCCCCCTCACCCAGAAAGCCCCCAAAGACATCCTGGTGGAGGCTTGTCCCTCCGGCCAGGAGGGGCCCAGGCAATTTGGCCCCCTCGTCCTCCTGCTGGTGGCCAGGCTCGAGGCCACGTCAGCTGCAGGCCCACGGCTGGGAGGCGGCCCCCTCCTCTCAGGATTTTCACGAGGTACAAACTCCTGGCAGGACGCGAAGAGGGCGGGCACCTGGGGAGAGAGAAGGAAAAAGTGACTTCCAAGAACTGAGTTGCATTCAGGAATCTCTTTGCTTTGACAGTGCCCTTTCCCTGTGCTGGCCCTCACTGGCCTGGCTCTGCCCGTCCAGGCTTCAGTTGGGTGTTAGGGCAGAAGGGAGGCAGGAAGCCTGCCGAGGTTCTCCTGACTGGGCTGGTGTGGGGTGGACGGCAAAGGGGCTGGGTCAGGGGAGTTAGGGCTCCAGGCGGGACAGCAGAGCAAGGGGTCTAAAATACCTTGGGGCAGTTTAACTTAACTTCCCGTCTGCAAAATGAGCAAGGGCCTTCGCGGTGCAGGGTGGCTGGGAGACGACTGACCGAGGGCTCGGAGTAGCCTTTGCTGCGGACGCGTCTCTGCTCACAGCCCGCCTGCAGCCAGGCCCTGACTCTGATGGCGCCCCAAGGTGCTTCTGGGACCCCCAGGCGGTCCACCTGTGGGCGGGGGACAGAAGACAGCATAGGGGGGCTGCTGTAGGAGCGTCTAGAACTTTCTCCAGTTCTTTCCAACCCTGGTGATCTGAGTGTAGGGTGGGATTGTGCCCGTGCTCTGGGGTCATTTGCCTGTTTCTGTCCCAGTGCTTCCTCGGCCGAGGACACGGGCAGTGGTGAGCGGTGCCCACCCTCTGGGAGATGGGAGGCGAGTGAGTCGCATTGGGGACTGAAGCACCGTTCTAGGAAGACAAAAGGACCCTCTGCTGAACCCTCATGCTCGGCACCACGTCTGACCCGTGTTGGGGGCTGAGCAGACTTGGGGAGTGGATGAGAGAACCCCGCCCGCCGTGGTCAGCAGGACCACAGCCCCGTTTCTGGAGGGCTCAGAGGCACCTGGCACCTTGGCTGTGAGATGACTCATTCAGCCGCTTTCTGGGTGGTCCTGGATCCTGCAATCAATCTCTTGGAATGTCGTCTTCAGAGAGCCAGACGGATTGTGCCAACTAGAGCTCTGGGCGGGAGTAGGGGCTGGCGTGGTCGCCCTTCTGGGGCACCAACTTTGTGAGACCCTGGGTGAGCCCCTTCTCTTGGGGCCTGAGTTTCCCCATCTGTAGAGGGATGGGGAATGAGGACCATCCTCTGAGCCTCTGGTGGGAAGGAGATGCGGCACAGAACTCTGGTGCAGAGTCGTGTTGGGGAAGGAGTGGGCTTGGTGAGACCCCAAGAGACGGGCTGAAGGGAAGAGCAGGTGAAGTTGGAGCTGCAGGCATGGCCAGTGAAGTGGAGTGGAGGTACTGGAGTAGAAAATTAGGAATGTTCCTTAAAGGGGGACAGATAGCGGGTGCTCACCCCCTTAACCTCTCCTCTTCCCTTCTTATTGGCTGGGATGCATATGTGCTAGTCGGAGCTGTAGCAGCCAGATTGTGACTTTGAAGATACCTACCGCACAGTGAGTATGTGGAAGCAGGAAGGGAGCAGGCTCTGGGGTCTCCGCTGACCTCATGTCTCCTGCTGGACTCTTTAAGCCATTTAATTCTGTTTTCTGTTGTGTGCAGCCATACCTGGTCCTACCTTGCTTGGCTATCCTTGGGGCTCAACTGGATATAGGACCAGATGGTACGAGCAGAAGGGAAGGAGGGGAGGAAACGTTAGGGGTTCCAGAAAGAATGTGAAGTAGCTACCGGAGAAGCCAATTCAGCATGTCTTTACTATTTTGTTGGAAATCCTGTCTGGGCTAAGCCTACCAGTATTACCAATATCAGGAATGAGAGAGGTGACGTCACTACAGATTTCACAGATATTAAAAGGAAAATAGGGAATAGTACGTACAACTTCATAAAACGCAACAACTTAGCTACAATGGACACATTCCTTGAAAGACATGAACTACCAAAGCTTAAGAAGAAAAAGATTCTCTTTTCAGAGTGTAGCCCTATAGCTATTAGAGAAATTGAATTAGTAATTGAAACCTCCCCAAAGAGAAAATTCAGGCCCAGGTGGTTTCACTGGAAAATGCTACCAAAATCTAAGGGAGAAATAACACCAATTATCCCCAGACTCTTCTGGAAAATAGAAGAGGAAGGAATATTTCTCAACTCCTTCTATGAAGCCAGCCTTATCCTGATACCAAACCCAGACAACAACATTACAGAAAGTACAGACTAACTTCTCTTATGAACATAAGTGAAAAAAATTTAAACAAATTGAATGCAATAATATATAAATAGAATAATATGTTATGACCAAGCCAGATTTATCCCAGGAATGCAAGGTTGGTTTAACATTTTAAAAGCAATTGATGTAATTTACCACATTAATAAGCTGAAAATGAAAAAACACATGATCATCTCAATAGACGCAAAAAAAGCTTTGATAAAACCCAACATGTATCTCTGATAAAAACTCTCAGCACACTAGGAATAGAAGGGAACTTCCTTCAGCTGATCAAGGACACCTACAAAACACCCCTGTTCATATCGTACTTTGTGGAGGAAGACAGACTGCCTCTGAGAAGAGGGACAGGACAAGGTTATATGCTGCCCCACTCCTGGTCAGCATTGTACTGAAGGCCGGCCAGTGCAAGGAGGCAACAGAAAGAAATAAAGGGCGTGCGTATTGGAAATGAAGAAGTAAAGCTGTCTTTTTCACATACACCATGGTCATCTATGTAGGAAATCTGATGGAATCTACAAAAAAGCTATTAGAACGAATAAGTAAGGTTGCAGGATACAAATTCAATATATAAAGCCATTTTTAATACACTAGCAACGAATGGCTGGAAATTGAAATATAAAAGAACCATTTACGAGAACATCAAAAAGTACGAAATAGGAATAAATCTGACGAAAGAGCTGAAAGGCTGGTGCACTGAAAACCGCAAAATACTGCGGAAAGTAAAGACCTGAAGACACAGAAGAGGTTAAGATGACTCTTCTCCCCAAATTTATCTGTAGATTTGACGTAATCCCGGGCAAGCTCTCAGTGGGCTTTTTAGTAGAAATTGACAAACCGATTCTAAAATTCATATGGAAATGCAAAAGACCCAAAGTGTCCAAAACAAGTTGAAAAGAACGAAGCTGGGAGTTCCCTGGTGGCCCAGCGGTTAGGGCTTGGTGCTTTCACTGCCCAGGACGCTGGTTCAGTCCCTGGTTGGAGAACTAAGGTCCTGCAAGCCACGTGGTACAGCCAGACAAACAAACAAAGTGAAGCTGAAGTATCCACTATTTGAAGGAGGACACACACAACACGGTGTCTCATGGCATCCTTTCCACGAGCCCAAGAGGAAGCAGGCGTAGGGAAGTTGTTGCCTTACCCAGATCCCACAGCTCGTGGGTGCTGGGCTGGCGGCTCAGGTGGGCGGGACCGTGCCCGCTCTGCTCACTTCTGCATCCTCAGCTTCTAGCCTCGTGCCTGGCACATCGCAAGGGCTTAGCAAATAATAGTAGTAAGAATCATAACAGCCAATGGTCAGTGTGCACCTTCTCCACACCTGGCACTGTCTAAGCACTTTATATCAATATCAACCCTGTGTAGACAGAGTGGGAGCGGCAGAAGGCATTTTTCCTCACCTAGTCTCCTTAAGGAGGGATTTTCCTAAACCTGCCTGGAGGAGAGAGCTCTTCCCTGCTGGGGCAGCAGGCCGTGCACAAGCTTCTCCGCTCTCTGTCCCCTCTGAGTTTGCAGCGTGGTCGGACGTGTCCCCTCCAAGTTCGCAGCGTGGTCAGCTCCACCTGGTGGCCGGGTTTCGGGGCAGCCCCGACAGGAGGCCTGCAGGGGTCACTGATGCCTGTGGCCCGACGATAGCCTGACTGTGGTGGGCGGCACTAGGAAGCCGCTGCTGGTACCCATCCCAGGATTGTTCTTCTGAATCCAGCCTTGTTTGCCTGTTTTAAGTAATAAAGCTGATGCTTTATTCCCAATCCCACCTGCCTGATTTCTTTGTCCCCAGTTGGCTCCAGTCTTGGGCAGGACACACGAGCTTGATCAGTGAAGACCTCCTCCCTCCGGGAAGTAATCCACACGCCATCCCTATGGGGCAGGCACTATTTTTTTTTTTTTTTTTTTTGGCTACATTGGGTCTTCTTTGCTGTGTGTGGGCTTTCTCTAGTTGTGGCGAGCAGGGGCTGCTCTTCGTTGCAGTGCATGGGCTCTAGGCACGCGGGCTTCAGTAGCTGTGGAGTGTGGGCTCAGTAGCTGTGGCTCGCGGGCTATAGAGCGCAGGCTCAGTAGTTGTGGCGCACGGGCTTAGTTGCTCTGTGGCATGTGGGATCTTCCCGGACCAGGGCTCAAACCCGTGTCCCCTGCATTGGCAGATGGATTCTTAACCACTGTGCCACCAGGGAAGCCTGCGGGCACTATTATTATCCTCATTTTCCAGATGAAGAAATGGAAGCACAGGGCTTCCCTGGTGGCGCAGTGGTTAAGAGTCCGCCTGCCAATGCAGGGGACACGGGTTCGAACCCTGGTCTGGGAAGATCCCACATGCCGTGGAGCAACTAGGCCCGTGAGCCACAACTACTGAGCCTGCGCGTCTGGAGCCTGTGCTCTGCAACAAGAGAGGCCACGATAGTGAGAGGCCCGCGCACCGCCATGAAGAGTGTCCCCCGCTCGCTGCAACTAGAGAAAGCCCTCGCACAGAAACAAAGACCCAACACAGCCAAAAATAAATAAATAAATAAAAACATTGAAATAAATCACATTTCACTTAAAAAAGAAAGAAAGAAAGAAAGAAATTGAAGCACAGAGAGATGAACAAATGGATGAATGGATGGATGAACAAATGAAAGGCCAGTTTGCCTCCTGGGCTCGGCCATGAACTATCTTGCCTTTGACGTGAAGAGCCGGGTTTGGCCGGAGGGAGGTGGGTGGGTCAGTAGCTGGCTCGGTACAGACCATCTGGGGGCTGGACAGCAGCTGCCTTGGGCCTTTTGCTGTGACTGGCCGGACAGAACCCCCCAGGGCCCGTCAGCTCCTCTCTCGGCGATGGGGTCTCGGCCCGGGACTTGGGTGGGCTCCATCTTCTCTGACCCCCTGCTCCTATCACAGGCTGGACACAGAAAGGGCAAGAAAGTCGTGTTGAAAGGACCGGTGGGTTTTAAACATGTCAACTTTTCCGTTCTGACTTTTAGTGCAGGAGAGGAAGCTGAAGGCCTGGGTCTCTGTGCTGACGCTGCTTGGCTGTGTCCCCAGCGGGGCGACGGGAAACAAGGTGGCAATGAGCAGCCCACCCCCCGCGCCGGGCTCCGGGCTGCCGCCTCGGGAAGGGGAGCGCTCTCAGCAGGAATTCAGCCGCGCTGCTCCGGGGCCATCTGGAGAAACCCTCTGCAGGGCCCGCCCGCTAGTGCCTGTACCTCCGGCGGGAGGTTGCCAGGGCTGATTTTCCACTGTGAAAAGAGACGCTCTGGAAGGGATGGGGTGGCCACGCGGACTGGAGCCCCGATTCCAAGCCAAGCCCGGGCTGCTCTTCCTTTTAACTGCCTGCTCCCCGCCGCGATGGCCGAAGCTGTGTCCTCTCGCTGTCCTGGGATGCAAACACAAACACCCCCCGGGGCAGTCCCAGTTCCGGCCCCCAGGAAGCCTTCCATCTACTGGGGGAAACAGACAAGGAAAGAGATGGTCACAACACCCACAGTCAGCACTGCAGCTATAATGATCATTTATGGAGTTTTGTAATATTCTAGGAAGCTTATAAAGATTCCTTATTTAATTCTATTTTTTTAAGGTGTCAATTTATTTATTTTAAAATTTATTTATTTTTGGCTGTGTTGGGTCTTCGTTGCTGCATGCGGGCTTTCTCTAGTTGTGGCGAGTGGGGGCTACTCTTCGTTGCAGTGCGTGGGTTTCTCATTGTCATGGCTTCTCTTGTCGCGGAGCATGGGCTCTAGGCGCGTGGGCTTCAGTAGTTGTGGCACGCAGGCTCAGTAGTTGTGGCTCATGGGCTCAGTAGCTGTGGCACATGGGCTCAGTAGTTGTGGCTTGTGGGCTCTAGAGCGTAGGCTCAGTAGTTGTGGCACACAGGCTCAGTAGTTGTGGCTCGTGGGCTCAGTAGCTGTGGCACGTGGGCTCAGTAGTTGTGGCTTGTGGGCTCTAGAGCGCAGGCTCAGTAGTTGGGGCGCATGGGCTTAGTTGCCCTGCGGCATGTGGGGTCTTCCTGGACCAGGGCTGGAACCCGTGTCCCCTGCACTGGCAGGTGGATTCCTAACCCCTGGGCCACCAGGGAAGCCCCTCCTTATTTAATTCTTACCACAACCTTTAGGGCATACATTATTACCCTTGTTTTATAGACAAGGGAACTGAGCTAATAGAAGTTAAGGAATTTTCTCAAGGTCACACAAGTGAGAGAGAAGGATTTCAACCTTTCACGACCTACCCCAGTTTATCAGACTTCATTTCTGTGTTTTCTGCTGTGGCAGAGGGAAGCAGAGAGGCTGCAGGAGCCCACAGGAGACACCAAACCCAGGCCTGGCATCAGAGAAGTCTGCCTGGGAGCAGTGAGCACATCGGGTATTGAAGGATGAATAGGAGTTGGTTAAGGGGGAGGAGGGCATTCCGGATCGCAAGTCAGAGAGCTGGTCTTGGCTCCCCTCTGTCATGTAGTGTGGAAAGGGCAGGCACTTTCACAGATGGGGCTGAAATAATTGCTTGTCTGTGTGGGCAATGAAGACATAGGGCCCCATCGTACACAAAGCAAATTCTGGACGCATTGAAGACCTACATGGGAAAAACAAAACTCCAAAACGTTGAGAAGAACATCCAGGAGAATGTTCTTGTGATCTCAGGTTAGAGAATGCTTTCTTCACCGGGACAGGAAAGTCCAGACCATAAAAGGAAATAGCGGTGTACAGCGTGTGCTGCAGGGTGCCGACAGCACAGTCGGGGTCGTTCACACGGCACATGCCTGCGAAGGGCAGCCTCCGGTGCTCACCGTGCCCTTCCGGAAGCCGGGTGCCTCCCTCCTCTCGGCCACGGGCCCCTTCTCCTGCTCATTCTTCGCTCACACTCACTCCTTTCTTCCTTCAACGCGGCTTCTGCCCGGAGGCCTCCTGCTGGGACGTGGCGCCCACTCGCTGCTCGGGGGCTCAGCCTGGGATCAGGACACACCACAGCTGAGAGGCCCCGACAGGCGATTCTGCGCAGTTCGCACCATGGGGCTGTCGCAGAATGCTTGTCCCGGGTTCTCGGCAAGCGTTGGGAGACTTCATCGCAGTTTGCCTGGTAGCAGCACCCAGCACGTGCTCATCAGATGTCATCCTGATGCGGACACGCCATTTACGTGGCGAATCCCACGTGGCGCAGGCTGCACGCTCACGCACGGTAGGACCTGTAGGTTTGGATCTGGGATGAGTTGGTTCTTCCCCATGGACGCCTTGCCCACGTGCTGCCCCGGGGTGGGGCTGGCTGTCAGGAGGGCTTCCCGGGGGAGGTGTTTCCCAAGGTGACACAAGGTTCAGAATCCATCTGCACGGAGGCCCATGGGACCCATGGAGGCTGAAAACTCACAGCCCCTCAGTAAGGCCCCCCAGGGAACCCTGCTCAAAAGGACACAGGTCTTCCTGTGAGCCAGAGAAGTTTCTGGGCCACGGGAGAGGCAAAGGGCAGCAGAGAAAGCAGGACAGAAGGAAAATGCATTTCAAAAAAGGCTCAAGAATTTGCTGCTCAGGAAATATTTCTGGAAAAGTTCAATGGGGCACTGTGTGGAATCTCAAATATTCCCAGTTTAAGAGGAAGGAAGGATTGTGTTCCCAGGGTGTGAGGGCCGGAGAGGCCTCTGGAGCTGGCCTGGGGAGGGCCGAGGTCGGCAGTGGAGGGGGCTCGGGCAGGGAGGGTGCCTGGGGAGGGCGGATATCAGGCCAGAGCTGAGCTCAGAGCGTGGACACTTGGGGCGACCTTGCTCTGCCACTCACTCACCCCGCTTGTGCAGGGCTGCATGGTCCACGGCCCTGGGCCCGGCTTCCTCCTCCAGTGAAGCCCCCGGCGGCACACTGCCCGTGTCAGCTGCAGGAATGATTAACCAGCACAGCGTCCTGACTCTTAGACACGGACCACTGCGAGACGCTCCCTCGTCTACCTGCCGCTAAGAGACAAAACCCGCTGCCCGGAAAGCAGACCTGGCGCTTTCATCTCAGCGCCAGACACCAGCTTTCTGGAGACACGCTTAGTGGCCGTGAACTGGGCTGCGCGCTGAGAGGGGTCTGGGCGACCGCCTGGCTGAGCTCGAGGGGAGGGTGCGGGTGTCCACGGCAAAGTCGGGACAGGCAGTGAGGGTGATGGGCTCATTGCCCGGGTGCTGGAGTCTTCCTGGGGCTCCTTGGGGAAGCAGGGCTGGCCGCTCCATGTGTCCCCGACTTCCTCCTGGACCCGGCGTGGTGCCCACACATCACAGGTCGAGTGTCAGGACTCTCACGTCTGGGGAGCTGGCGTTTCCTCTCCTCCTTGGCCCAGGGGTCCAATCAGCCACCCCAGAGCTGCCCGTGGTCTCCCCCAGCCGTAACCCCTGGCCACCAGTGACTTACTTTCCATCACCACGTTCTGTCTTTTCCAGAACATCTTATAGATGAAATAGGACATTGGGATGATCTGAAGAAGGCTTCGAGCAACGACTGTGAAAGAAACCCAGGGGGACAGGGAGGCCTGGAGAACGGCTTCCTTCCTCAGCGAGATGCCCTGGGGACCAGCCCAGGAGTTTCCTGTGTCAGCGGGACCTTCCTTTGTCCACTGGGTGGCTCTCGTTGTACAGATGTAACCTCGTTCGTTTATCTGTTTACCCACTGAAGGACATTTGGGTTGTCTCAAGCTTATGTCTTGCCAAATGTGGGACGTTTTCAGCAACTATTTCTTGAGATTTTTTTTCTGCACTGTCCCCTTCCTCCTCTCTGTCTGGGACTCTGATGACACAAACATTCGGCCTTACATTATTCCTCACAGGCCTGTGAAACTTTATTCAGGTTTTTCCTTTTAAAAAAAAAAATTTTGGCTGTACTGCACGGCATGTGGGATCTTAATTCCCCAACCAGGGATCGAACCCACACCTCCTGCAGAGGGAGCTCGGAGTCTTAACCATGGAACCGCCAGGGAAGTCCATTTTTTTCCTTTTATTAAATTGCATTTTTAATTGAGATATAATTTATGTAACATAAAAGTCACCGTTTTCACCATTTTAAAGTGCACAACTCAGTGGCGTTAGTATCTTCACAGTGTTGTGCGATCATCACCATGATCTAATTCCACAATATTTCTCTCATCCCAGGAGGAAACCCCACACCTGTTAGTGATCATTCCCAATTCCCCCCTCGCCCTCATCCCCTAATGACCCCTAATCTGCTCTCTGTCTCTATAAGTTTGCCTACTATGAACATTTATAAATGAAATCCACTAATATGTGGCCTCTGTGTCTGTCTTCTTTCAGTCAGCATAGTGTTTTCAAAGATTCATCCATGTCGTAGCTATATCACTTCTTTTAATGGTTGAATAATCTTCCATCGTCTGGATGGACCACATTAAAAAAAATCTGGGCTTCCCTGGTGGCGCAGTGGTTGAGAGTCCGCCTGCCGGTGCAGGGGACACAGGTTCGTGCCCCGGTCCGGGAAGATCCCACATGCCGCGGAGGGGCTGGGCCCGTGAGCCATGGCCGCTGAGCCTGCGCGTCCGGAGCCTGTGCTCCACAACAGGAGAGGCCACAGCAGTGAGAGGCCCACGTACCGCAAAAAAAAAAAAAAAAACCATTCGTTGGTGGACATGTAGGCTGTTTCCACTTTTTGGCTGTTGTGAATAATGCTGCTATGAACATCTATGTGCGGGTTTTTGTGTGGACCTATGTTTTCATTTCTCTTGTTCTCTTCATTTTTCTTATATACTTAGGAGTAGAATTGCTGTGTCACATGAAAATTCCATGTTTAACTTTTGGAGGCACTGAGAACTTTTCCACAGTGGCTGCCCCATTTTACATGCCCATCACCAGTGCACAAGGGTTTCAATTTCTCCACATCCTAACCAGCACCAGCTGTTTCTGTTTTTGGTGACAGCCACCCTAGTGGGTGTGAAGCGATGTCTCACTGTGGTTTTGATTTGCATCTCCCTGATGACTAATGACGTCGAGCATCTTTTCGTGTGCCTGTTGGCCATTTATACGTCTTCTTTGGAGACATGTCTTTGAGATCCTCTGCTCATTTTAAAGTTGGATTATTTGGGTTTTTTATTGTTATATTCTAGACAGCAGATAGTTATCAGATACATGGTTTGCCAGTATTTCTTCCCGTTCTGTGTGTGGCCTTTTCACTTCCTTGAGAATATCCTTGGCAGAAAGTTATTCATTTTTTAAAATAGATCTTTATTGGAGTATAATTGCTTCACAATACCGTGTTAGTTTCTGTTGTACAACAAAGTGAATCTGCCATGTGCATACACATGTCCCCATATCCCTTCCCTCTTAAGCCTGCCTCCCACCCTCCCTATCCCACCCTTCTGGGTCATCGCTAAGCACCGAGCCGATCTCCCTGTGCTATGCTGCCGCTTCCCACCAGCCAACTATTTTACATTCCGTAGTGTATATATGTCAATGATACTCTCACTTCGCCCCAGCTTCACCCTCCCACCCCATGTCATCAAGTCCATTCTCTATGTCTGCCTCTTCATTCCTGCCCTGCAACTAGGTTCATGAGTATCATTTTTTTTTTTAGATTCCATATATATGTGTTAGCATACGGTATTTGGTTTTCTCTTTCTGACTTACTTCACTCTGTATGACAGACTCTAGGTCCATCCACCTCACTACAAATAACTCAATTTCGTTTCTTTTTATGGCTGAGTAATATTCCATTGTATATATGTACCACATCTTCTTTATCCATTCCTCTGTCGATGGACACTTAGGTTGCTTCCATGTCCTGGCTATTGTAAATAGTGCTGCAGTGAACATTGTGGTACATGTCACTTTTTGAATTATGGTTTTCCCAGGGTATATGCCCAGTGGTGGGAATGCTGGGTCGTATGGTAGTTCTATTTTTAGTTTTTTAAGGAACCTCCATACTGTTCTCCATAGTGGTTGTATCAATTTACATTCCCACCAACAGTGTAGGAGGTTTCCCTTTTCACCACACCCTGTCCAGCATTTATTGTTTCTAGCTTTTTTGATAATGGCCCTTCTGACTGGTGTGAGGTGATACCTCATTGTAGTTTTGATTTGCATTTCTCTAATAATTAGTGATGTTGAGCATCTTTTCATGTGCCTCTTGGCCACCTGTATGTCTTCCTTGGTGAAATGTCTATTTAGGTCTTCCACCTGTTTTTTAACTGGATTGTTTGTTTTTTGGATATTGAGCTCCATGAGCTGTTTGTATATTTTGGAGATTAATCCTTTGTCTGTTGTTTCATTTGCAAATATTTTCTACCATTCTGAGGGTGGTCTTTTTGTCTTGTTTATGGTTTCCTTTGCTGTACAAAAGCTTTTAAGTTTAATTAAGTCCCATGTGTTTATTTTTGTTTTTATTTCTGTTAGTCTAGGAGGTGAGTCATAAAAGATCTTGCTGTGGTTTATGTCAAAGGGTGTTTTTCCTGTTTTCCTCTAAAAGTTTTATAGTGTCTGGTCTTACATTTAAGTCTTTAATCCATTTGGAGTTTATTTTTGTGTATGGGGTTAGGTAGTGTTCTAATTTCATTCTTTTACATGTAGGTGTCCAGTTTTTCCAGCACTACTTATTGAAGAGGCTGTCTTTTCTCCATTGTATGTTCTTGCCTAGTTTGTCATAAATTAGGCGCCCATATGTGCGTGGGTTTATCTCTGGGCATTCTATCCTGTACCATTGATCTATATTTCTGATTTTGTGCCAGTACCATACTGTCTTGATTACTGTAGCTTTGTGGTATAGTTTGAAGTTGGGGAGCTTATTCTTCCAACTCCATTTTTCTTTCTCAAGATTGCTTTGGCTATTTGGGGTCTTTTGTGTTTCCATAGGAATTGTAAGATTTTATGTTCTAATTCTGTGAAGAATGCCATTGGTAGTTTGATAAGGATTGCATTGAATCTGTAGATTGCTTTGGGTAGTACAGTCATTTTCACAATATTGATTCTTCCAATCCAAGAACTTGGTATATTTCTCTGTCTGTTTATGTTATCTTTGATTTCTTTCATCAGTGTTTTATAGTTTTCTGAGTACAAGTCTTTCACCTCCTTAGGTAGGTTTATTCCTAGGCATTTTATTCCTTTTGTTGCAGTGGTAAATGGAAGTGGGTCCTTAATTTCCCTTTCTGATTTTTCATTGTTGGTGTATAGGAATGCCAGAGATTTCTGTGCCTTAATTTTGTATCCTGCAACCTTACCAAATTCATTGATCAGCTCTAGTAGTTTTCTGGTGGCATCTTTAGGATTTTCTTTGTATAGTATCATGTCATTGGCAAATAGTGACAGTTTTACTTCTTCTTTTCCAATTTGTATTCTTTTTATTTCTTTTTCTTCTCTGATTGCCGTGGCTAGGACTTCCAAAACTATGCTGAATAAGAGTGGCGAGAGTGGACATCCTTGTCTTGTTCCTGATCCTAGTGAAAATGCTTTCAGTTTTTCACCATTGAGTGTGATGCTTGCTGTGGGTTTGTCATATATGGCCTTTATTATGTTGAGGTAGTTTCCCTCTATGCCCACTTTCTGGAGAGTTGTTATTGTAAATGGGTGTTGAATTTTGTCAAAAGCTTTTTCTGCATCTATCGAGATGATCATACGGTTTTTATTCCTTAATTTGTTAATGTGGTGTATCACATTGATTGATTTGTGTATATTGAGGAATCCTTGCATGCCTGGGATAAATCCCACATGATCATGGTGTATGATAATTTTAATGTGCTGTTGGATTCTGTTTGCTAGTATTTTGTTCAGGATTTTTGGTTCTATGTTCACCAGTGATATTGATCTATAATTTTCTTTTTTTGTGATATCTTTTTCTGTTTTTGGTATCAGGATGATGATGGCTTCATAGAATGAATTTGGGAGTATTTCTCACTCTGCAATTTTTTGGAATAGTTTGGGAAGGATGGGTGTTAGCTCTTCTCTAAATGTTTGATAGAGTTCGCCTGTGAAGCCATCTGGTCCTGGACTTTTGTTTGTGGACGATTTTTAATTGCGGGTTCAATTTCATTACCTGTGATAGGTCTGTTTATATTTTCTAATTTTTCACTCTTGCAAAATTGTACCTTTCCAAGATTTTGTCCATTTATTCGTGGTTGTCCACTTTTTTGGCATATATTTGTTTGTAGTAGG
Organism: Delphinus delphis; assembly: GCF_949987515.2. NCBI lineage: Eukaryota > Metazoa > Chordata > Mammalia > Artiodactyla > Delphinidae > Delphinus > Delphinus delphis. Next base: position 136,193,547 of record NC_082687.1, read on the forward strand.
AACAGTGTTATGATGTCAGAGTCCAAGTTCCTTCCTCTTCATGATGTTCCCTGAGGTCCCCTCCTCTGTCTTTTAGCTGAAAGGCTAGGGCTCTGTTTACCTTGTTTTGCTATACATTCCCTGAGACTACACCTGAGTCTAGGGCCAAGTAGTAGGAGGACAGGGCAAAAAGCAACTGGTTTTGTCCCACCCTCTTGGGATTTCAGCTCCTCTGATTGGCAGAGGAAGGTGTGGGCACCAATGGGCTCCCACTGCCACAGCTGTTAGTGCTGCCGCTGTGGTCCGAGAGAAGCTTGGGTACAGCCTCTCTGCCAGCACGGGTGGAGGCCTGGCACCTGGAACTCCGTCCTCAGATACAGCCCCCACATTCTCCCTTAGCCGTCGTCAGTCAGGTACCCACCCACAGGGGCTTCTCCCTGCCCTGCTGAAAGCTCTCCCTACGTGCAGGCTTTGTCTTGTTCACCTGGCAGCTCGCTGAAGCTCTGAGACAGGCTGAGCCTCAGCTCCACTGCAGGACATCTGTTGCCTGACTCTTTTCAGGGGGAGCAATATTCCCTGCTCCTCCACCCCCTCTACTCCTTCTCTCCCTCCCCTGCTCCTCCCCCACAAGCTCTCCCCTCCTTCTCTCCCCCCTTAGCCCCTGCCTTCCATGTCCACGTGGCACTCAGTCTCACCTGAGCACACCTCACACGCACAGCCCAGGGCTTCTTTGTGTCCATCACCCCATAGAGTCTGCAGTCCTTAAGGAAAGAACTCTTAGAAAACCAAGGCTCAGAGAAGCTGAGGAAGTTACCCAAGGTTGCACAGCTCATCACGGCCACAGCTGAGCCTACAAGCTGCATCTGCCAGACTCTGCCTTCCTTGCTCTTTGCACCACAGGCCTCCAGAGAAGTCACTGTCTTCCCTTTTATACTCCACACTAGCTTCCTCCCCTCGGTCCAGGCTGCAGCTTCTAGATAACAGTCAGGGTGAAATACAGGAAGATGCTTCCTGCTGGTGTGCAGTGTCAAAGCAACAGGGCTACTGCTCCCTCCTTCTGTCCCTCCCCCCCGCCTTCTCTTCCTATCTTGTTTATCATTTGGATGCCGCAGGAATGGCTCACACTGTCCCTGACCTACCAGGGAAACCAAGAGAGATATTCATTCACTCACTCACTCATTCACTTATTCTGGAGACAGGGTCTCTGGGTTACAGCAGAAGACCAGGGTTCCATCTCTGCTCTGTCCTGTGGGACCAGGGCTGGTGGCTCCGCATTCCTGCCTGTCCCTCCCACTTGTCCTGGCTCAGCCCTCCTTCTCCCTGTGGAAGGTGCTCCTGGTGGCCTCATGGTGCCCTTGTCACAGCTGCAATTTTCCATGTGGGTGGGCAAGCGTTTGCTAGGGCCCACCACCCCACCCCCTAGAACTGTAAGTCCTCTGAGGGCAGGCATTGGATCTGGTTTTCTGCACCACGACCCCACCCCTGGCACATAGTAGGCGCTCAATAAAAAAAATGATTGAATTGGAAACTTATTTTGGGGGGTTGTGGGAAGAGGGGTCCTTTCTTGACCATTCTAGAAGAGGAGGGGCAAGAGTGTACCTGGACACCTTCGTCAAAGCGTCCTGCCCCTTTCCGAGGTCTCACTTTACCAGGTCATCTCGCAACCCTCACGCTCCACCCCCACGCAGAATCCAGTCTCTCCACCAAGCGTCTGAGTCCACAGGGCAGAACCCTCACCGAGGCCGGTCCTGAGCCTCCCACTTCCCACCGCCCACTTCCCTGGACAAGTGTCCTGGGGCCGCACGGCAAAGCCCCCCCCTGAACTAGTCCCCCATGGATTCCTCCTCCTGCAGTGGAGCCTCAGCCTCTATCTTTTTATTTGGTTTTAGAGTCAGCACACACATTTCTCTGCCCCAAGACAAGAAAAAAAATAACAATGAGGGTAATGACCGGGTACTGCTGCGGGAAGAGTTCTTAGCGCCTCCCGTGCTCTGTCTCACCTAGTCCCCTCGGCAGCCCTAGGAGGAGGGTTGTTATGACCCTGTTTTACAGGGGAGGGAAATGAAGCACAGAGAGGTTTAGAAAGTTGCCCAGCATCACACAGCACGGCAGTGCTGCAGTCTGGGCGCGTGGGCACTCTGTGTGTTGTCTCCACATGTGTGTCCTGTCAACCCCTCCCTAAGTAGCAGAAGCCTGGAATTTCACACTTGGTAGCATCTCCAGGAATTTCCCATGGCTGCAGTAGCAAACCACCACAAATTGAACATCTTTTTGTTTTTGAATTTTATTTATTGTTTTATACAACAGGTTCTTATTAGTTACCTATTTTATACATATTAGCGTATGCATGTCAATGCCAATCTCCCAGTTCATCCCCCCACCACCACCACTTTCACCCCTTGGACAAACTGAGCATCTTCAAGGAGCAGACATTTATTCTCTCACGGTTCGGGAGGCCGGAAGTGTGAATTCAAGGTGTCAGCAGGGCTGTTTCCCTCTGAACCCTTCCTGCCTCTTGCAGCTTCTAGTGGCTGCCGGCAACCCTTGGCTTGTGGCTGCAGCCCTCTAATCCCTGCCTCCATCATCACATGGTCTTCCTCTCTGTACGTCTTCTCTCCTTTCCTTCTCTTATAAGGATTTAGGATGCATCCTAATCCAGGGTGATCTCATCTCAAGATCCCTAATTCGAGATGGGCTTGGTGGTCTGGACCGATGGCCTGGGCGCCCTGGGGTGGGTGCCACGAGCCTGGGCAATCCCGTTCTCTCTCCCGCAGGCAGCGGTGACTGGAGCACCCATCTTCTGGAGAGCAGGTTGTTAAATACTCAGGAATGTCTGGAGCAGCAGTAAAGGGCTGGTGGCTCTGAATCAGCCAAGCTGGGTGGATTTACGCCCTGGAAATTGTCAAGCTCTACAGATCAGGGCTATTCCTTCTTCCCTTTCCTGAGGGAGTTTGCCAGCACCCTGCACAGGGAGGAGAGACGGGGTCTACCTATGCTCCCAGGACCTTCTCTTCCTACTAGGCCTCACATCACACCTGCCACCAGCTTCCGCCCCCCAGAGCACTTGTACTGCCGCCCACGGATTTCAGACAGCTCCATCCGGCAAGCACCTGGGAGCACAGTTCGTGGAATAGCACCTCACACAAAATAGGACTTTGTAACTCTGTTGGTAAGTGAGCACAGTGAGATAGAGGCCTGAGCCCCACAGCTGGCAGGTGGCAGGGCTGCGACTCACCGCCCTGGATGGGGGAGGGCTGAGCTCAGGCCCTTCTTGTGCCCGGACCTTGCCCCCAGAGCCCAGCAACCGGCCTGGCTGGCCATGGGGCTTGGTGAGTATTTGTTGAGTGGCAGGATAAATGGGTTGAATCCGCCACCTTGCACGTCCTTCCTGCCTGAGGTTCTCTGATTCCGAGTCTGTCACCTTCTGGAAAGTGTTCCCAGCTGTTCTTCCTGGAACTCAGAGGACAGAGAGCTGCCTGTTCTGAAGGCAGCTGGACCCCAGGGCCCATGGTTGTCAAGTGGTTCTACACAGGGGCCCTGTGCCTTCTCCACCACACTGCATGTGGGGTGAAGGCCCGGGGAGACATGGGGGGTTTCCGGATTTCATTGTGAGCCCTTATCTGTAGCTGCTCTGTACCTACAGTGACGTCAGCTCTCATGAGCAGCTGATCTGTAATTTCCTGGTCTGAAAAACAGAAACCCATCCAGGTATTCAAACAGAGGGGATTTAACACAAGGTGCTGGTCACAGTGCTGGGAGGACTAGAGGGGCAGGGGAAAGGAGGTGATGCCCTGAGATCAGAAGCTGCTCCCTCCACTGGACAGAGCCCCGAGTCCCTGCACAGTGGTGAAGATGCTGTCACAGCTCTGGGTCGGCTGAAACAGTGCTGCCTTGACCGGTGGGGACCACAGCCGAGGCTGCCACTGCTGTCAACTCAGGTGCGTAGAGACACTGTGTGAAACTGGAACAGCAAAGAGTTTGCTTCTCCACCTGCCACCCCACCCCCACCCCCATTCCACATCTCCTGCTGCTGGACCTTAACTGGAGGCCACCTGGCCTGGGAGCCTGAGAAATGCCCCCATCACACAGAACAGGAGTGAGGCTGGGAGTAAAGCAGCAGGTGCCCAGCACAGTGGTTATGTGCTTGTTAAAATACTCCATTTCCCAGCTTCCCCTGTAACCCAGGGTGGTTAAAGAGATGTAATGGAGGTCACTGTATGTGGCTACTGGGAAATCTTAAAAGGGGGACAGGCTACTTGTATATATCCTCTCTCTTTTCTTTCCCCTTCCTCCTGCTTTCTGCCTGGAATTTGAATGTGATGGCTGGAGCTCCAGCAGCCATTTTGGACCAGGCGGAGACCTAGAAGATATATGTCACTCTCTAAGGACAGTGAAACAGAAGGATGGTGCCTGGGTCCCTGATGACCATGGAGCTGCCTACTGCCCTGATTTTTCTTCCCTCTGGACTTTCATATGGGAGAGATGAAACCTCTGTCTTGTTGAGCCACTGACTGGGTTTTCTCTCTTATGCAGCTGAGCCAAATCCTGATTGGTGTCTTGATTTTCATTATCAACCAAAAAAACTGAGACCCAAGTGCCCTGTCTATAAAATGGGGGCAGTATATGTCCATGTAGTCAATTTATTGGGAAGACTGCATTGCTGGTGGTCAGCCACTGCTTGGCCCCTGGCTTATGAATGCCAGTTCCTCTGGGAAGGGGAGGGGTGTGCAGCCAGGGAAGCTGGGCATCTTTTGTTTGGGAATCTCACTGGAACTATATGAATTCATGATCAGATTTCAGGGAGGCAGCTCTGGGCCTGGTGTGGGGATATGGTTCTGCCAAGATATAGGGCTCGGTGCCCAGAGTTTAGTGGGGGGAGGACGCATGTGAGCAGGTGATTATACAGCCCTGACAGGACAGGGAGGGCCATGGAACCATTGGGCTCACCTCCTCCAGGCTGAGGAAGGGTCTGTGATTTCCAGGAGGCGAGACCTGAAGGAGGTCAGAGCCAGCCTGAGCAGTGGAGCCTGGAACAGACTGGGGAGAGCACACCAGGCAGAGGGCCTGGCATGTGCAAAGACTCAAGGTGAAGAGGAAGAAGCTCCGAAACATTCGAATAAGGGGATGAGCCGCCTTACAAGCAAGTGAGTTCCCCATTCCTGGAGGCAGCCGAGTGAAGGCTGATGTCCAAGGAGATGCACAGGACCTGCATCTGGCTTGAGGAACAGCAGAAGGGAGTAGGAGTCACAGATGCTCAAGGATTCTTGGGTGGTGGGAGGACGGGGCTGCATTGGAAGGGAGGGAACCTGGGAGAGCCCGAGGGTTGGGGGACCTCAGTGGTGGTGGCTGGGAAGGAGCCGTGCAGAGGGAGGAGGGAGGCTGGGGTCAGCGCTCAGCTGAGAGGTGCCACCCATCAGAGTCCTGCCCCTGGCAGTGGTCCAAGACAGCGGGGGTCTAAGAAGAGGCAGATCCTGGGGGGTCTCCACTCTCAGGGGAGGGCTGGTCTCCAGAAACTCCCAGGACGAGGTCTGTCTGGCCTGCAGGTGGTAAGATCTTCCAAGCCAAGGTGCCCTTTGCCACCTGGGGGTGTGTGTGCAGAGAGGTCCCCAAGTGGTCAGTGAAGTCTTAACGCTGCTTGTAGGCAAAGCTGCTGCTGGTGGAGGGGATTGCCCCGGCCCTGCAGCCCCTCCAGCTGTGCTGGCATCACTGCTATGAGCGACTGAAGTTGGGGACCATGGTGCGCCTGCTATATGCCCTGGGCCCAGCGAGGGCCAGCCCGGAACACGTTTGTTGAATGAATGCAAGACCCTGATACTCATCCAGTAACTCACCAGAGGCCTCAGCTGTTCTCTTCGCCAGTGGAGGCTCTGCTTTCTGGTGTATGAAAGGGGATGAGGCCCCTTTTCTTCCAGGGTGGTTGTGAGGATTGAATGAGAAATGCGTCTAAGAGATCCTCAGGGTCCCCATGTCCCGCCCATAAAAGGAGGGACAGGATGAGCCATGGCTAAGGGCGTGCTGTGGCATCCCAGGATCGCAGAGCTGGGGCCTGGCCCAGATCCGGGGCAGCTGGGCGGGGAGTGAGCCCCACAGCCAGAAGCCAGGCCAGACTCTGCCACATCAGCCATGCTGCCCAACGTGGCGCTGCCTCCAGACCAGCTGTTTCCCACATTAGCCGCCCCCTGGGCAGGCCTCCAACTCTTGACAAATGGGAAAGAAGGGGTCCTGGGAGCCTTCCAAGCATTCAGTGTGGTCTCGGGGGTGCAGGTGGCCCGCAGTGAGGATTCTGGGCCGTGACCGCCTCCACCAGGGCCCAAGGTCATGTTCCTTGCAATTGCACCCCCTCTGACCTCTGGGCCCTGGCCTCCCCACCCGTGGGCTCTAGCAGGCCTGGCTGGGCCGGCTGGGCCCCAGAGACAGCTGCGTGGAGTCAGGGCCGTGACCAATGCTGCAGGACTGGGCACTGACCACAGCCCTGCTAATCAGGCCTCAGTGGCTGAAAACCTGGGCCGGTGTCTCCAACGACTGTGCCCAGGGTACGTGTGCTGATTCCTGCTAAGTGCTCAAGGTGAGGGGTGAGGCTGCATGAGTGACTGGCAGGTGTGAAGGCAGAACCCTGAGGTGACCCCAGGATGCCATTCCCTGGTGTGTGAGCTGAGATCATCAGCGCCCCTGCAATGTGGGCCCAGCCCATGAATCTGATAGGATTTCACTCTTGACTTCAAGAAAGGGGAAGTATCCTGGTGGGCCTGACCTAATCAGGGCTCCTCCTGAAGAGAGGGGTTCTACGTGACGAATGTCCATTGTTACCGGCTATGGAGGTGGAGGACCACGTGGCCAGGACCCAAGAGCAGGCCCCGGCCCTCAACCCCATGAGCTCAGAAAAGGAGCCCACGTTCCAGGCGGGACTACAGCCCAGCTATGTGAGACCCTGAGCCCAGGGCCCAGCTAAGTCCTGTGCAGACTTCTCACCGACTGGAATGGAGATGATGAATGGATGTCGATTTAGTTGGGTAATTCGTTAGGCAGCGTAAACAATGAATACATAACTAAAAAGGACCCGGAAGCCCCTGTTTCACCTCATGAAGTCCCACTCACCCATCCTCACGGGAGCCAACCAGGGCCCTGCTCATTTCCAGACCACCCAACCCCCAGCCCAGGCTCTGCCTTGAGGGTCTCCCGTGGTGTGGATTAAATTAAAGAATTTTCAGAACTGCCTGGTTCCTGGAGCGCCCCCCAGGGCAGGCCTGCATCTGGGAGGGGGCTGCCAGGAGAAGCGTCCCTTGGCCGGTGAGGCTGGCCGGCCTGCAGAGGGTGCTGTGGCCCCATCACCCAGGCTGCAGAGGACGAGCCCTCAAGCTGTGCTTCAAGACTGGAAGTATCCATAAAAGAGCAGATGCGTGTTTCTCCACGGCTTCTCTGCGGGTGATCATACAGAGAATTGTTTTGAAAATAGTATTTTTGTTTTTTTAAATAGGATCTGCATATCATTAAGAAGTAAAATAAATACACAGGAGATTAAAAACAATTCCTGAGAAAACCATAATTCAAAAAGAGTCATGTACCAAAATGTTCATTGCAGCTCTACTTACAATAGCCCAGAGATGGAAACAACCTAAATGCCCATCATCGGATGAATGGATAAAGAAGATGTGGCACATATATACAATGGAATATTACTCAGCCATGAAAAGAAGCGAAATTGAGCTATTTGTAATGAGGTGGATGGACCTAGAGTCTGTCATACAGAGTGAAGTAAGTCAGAAAGAGAAAAACAAATACCATATGCTAACACATATATATGGAATTTAAGAAAAAAAATGTCATGAAGAACCCAAGTGTAAGACAGGAATAAAGACACAGACCTACTAGAGGATGGACTTGAGGATATGGGGAGGGGGAAGGGTAAGCTGTGACAAAGCGAGAGACAGGCATGGACATGTGAGCTGAGATCATCATCTACCTACCAAATGTAAGGTAGATAGCTAGTGGGAAGCAGCCGCATAGCACAGGGAGGTCAGCTTGGTGCTTTGTGACCACCTAGAGGGGTGGGAGGGAGGGAGACGCAAGAGGGAAGAGATATGGGAACATATGTATATGTATAGCTGATTCACTTTGTTATAAAGCAGAAAGTAACACACCACTGTAAAGCAATTATACTGTAATAAAGGTGTAAAAAAAAAAAAAATCAGACCATGTCCTGTTCCTAGAGAAATCAAAGTTGAACATTTTGGTGAACCTCATGTCACCTTTTTATGGGTACACACAAATCACCCCCCACATGCATGTGTGCTCGCCTGCTCACACCTGCACCACACACACACAGACATATGTTCACAGTGAAACCCTATCATAATATGTGATACGTGACTTCATGTGTCTTCTCTTTTTGTTAACTCAGTAATAAGCCTGGACAGTTTCCTGGGCCCATGTTGACCTGAACCACGGTTCCCTGGCTTCGCAGCTAATGGTGAGGAAGCAGTCTTTCCTTTTTCCCTGTGTAACTTTGATCATTAGGAACTTGGAACAATGTTTCACATAGTTATGGTTCCTGGCATTTGTATATTTGTATCTCTCTCTCTCATTCCAGTTTGTTTACTGCCAGTGTTTCTACTGAGTATTTTTCATCCCTTTAAAAGACTTCTGAGTGTGGAGATTGGTTCAAGATGGTGGAGTAGAAGGATGTGCTCTCACTCCCTCTTACAAGAACACCAGAATCACAACTCACTGCTGAACAATCATCAGGAAGACACTGGAACTCAGCAAAAAAGATACCCCATATCCAAAGACAAAGGAGAAGCCACAATGAGATGGTAGGAGGGGCGCAATGACAAAAAAATCAGATCCCATAACTGCTGGGTGGGTGACTCACAAACTGGAGAACACTTATAACACAGAAGTCCATGCACTGGAGTGAAGGTTCTGAGCCCCACGTCAGGCTTCCCAATCTGGGGATCCGGCAACAGAAGGAGGAATTCCTAGAGAATCAGACTTTGAAGGTTAGCGGGATTTGATTGCAGAACTTCGACAGGACTGGGGGAAACAGAGACTCCACTCTTGGAGGGCACACACAAAGTAGTGTGCGCATCGGGACCCAGGGGGAGGAAAAGTGACCCTATAGGAGACTGAACCAGACCACCTACTAGTGTTGGAGGGTCTCCTGCAGAGGCAGGGGGTGGCTGTGTCTCACCGTGAGGACAAGGAAACTGGTAGCACAAGTTCTGGGGAGTACTCCTTGGCGTGAGTCCTCCCAGAGTCGGCCATTAGACCCACCAAAGAGCCTGGGTATGCTCCAGTGTTGGGTCACCTCAGGCTAAACAACCAACAGGGAGGGAACCCAGCCCCACCCATCAGCAGACAAGTGGATTAAAGTTTTACTGAGCTCTGCCCACCACAGCAATACCCAGCTCTACCCACCACCAGTCCCTCCCATCAGGAAACTTGCACAAGTCTCTTAGATAGCCTCATCCACCAGAGGGCAGACAGTAGAAGCAAGAAGAACTACAATCCTGCAGCCTGTGGAACGAAAACCACATTCACAGAAAGACAGACAAGATGAAAAGGCAGAGCACTATGTACCAGATGAAGGAACAAGATAAAACCCCAGAAAAACAACTAAATGAAGTGGAGATAGGCAAACTTCCAGAAAAAGAATTCAGAATAATGACAGTGAAGATGATCCAGGATCTCAGAAAAAGAATGGAGGCAAAGATCGAGAAGATGCAAGAAATGTTTAACAAAGATCTAGAAGAATTAACGAACAAACAAACAGAGATGAACAACACAATAACTGAAATGAAAAATACACTAGAAGGAATCAATAGCAGAATAACTGAGGCAGAAGAATGGATAAGTGACCTGGAAGACAGAATGGTGGAATTCACTGCTGCAGAACAGAATAAAGAAAAAAGAATGAAAAGAAATGAAGACAGCCTAAGAGACCTCTGGGACAACATAAAATGCAACAACATACGCAGTATAGGGGTCCCAGAAGGGGAAGAGAGAGAGAAAGGACCCAAGAAAATATTAGAAGAGATTATAGTCAAAAACTTCACTAACATGGGAAAGGAAACAGCCACCCAAGTCCAGGAAGTGCAGCGAGTCCCATACAGGATAAACCCAAGGAGAAACACACCAAGACACATAGTAATCAAACTGGCAAAAATTAAAGACAAAGAAAAGTTATTGAAAGAAGCAAGGGAAAAACGACAAATAACATACAAGGGAACTCCCATAAGGTTAACAGGTGATTTCTCAGGAGAAACTCTACAAGCCAGAAAGGAGGGGCATGATATACTTAAAGTATATGAAAGGAAAGAACCTATAACCAAGATTACTCTACCTGGCAAGGATCTCATTCAGATTCCATGGAGAAATCAAAAGCTTTACAGACAAGCAAAAGCTAAGAGAATTCAGCACCACCAGCTCTATAATAAATGCTAAAGGAACTTCTCTAAGTGGGAAACACAAGAGAAGAAAAGGACTTACAAAAACAAACCCAAAACAATTAAGAAAATGATAATAGGAACATACATACCGATAATTATCTTAAACGTGAATGGATTAAATGCTCCAACCAAAAGACACAGGCTTGCTGAATGGATACAAAAACAATACCCATATATATGCTGTCTACAAAAGACCCACTTCAGACCTAGGGACACATTCAGACTGAAAGTGAGGGGATGGAAAAAGATATTCCATGCAAATGGAAATCAAAAGGAAGCTGGAGTAGCAATACTCATATCAGATAAAATAGACTTTAAAGTAAAGAATGTTACAAGAGACTAGGAAGGACACTACATAATGATCAAGGGATCAATCCAGGAAGAAGATATAATAATTATAAATATAGATGCACCCAACATAGGAGCACCTCAATACATAAAGCAACTGCTAACAGCTATAAAAGAGGAAATCGACAGTAACACAATAATAGTGGGGGACTTTAACACCTCACTTACACCAATGGACAGATCATCCAAACAGAAAATAAATACAGAAACAGAAGCTTTAAATGACACAATAGACCAAATAGATTTAATTGATATTTACAGGACATTCCATCCAAAAACCGCAGATTACACTTTCTTCTCAAGTGTACATGGAACATTCTTGAGGATAGCTCATATCTTTGGTCACAAATCAAGCCTCGGTAAATTTAAGAAAATTGGAATCATATCAAGCATCTTTTCTGACCACAACGCTATGAGATTAGAAATCAATTACAGGGGAAAAAACGTAAAAAGCACAAACACATGAAGGTTAAACAATACGTTACAAAATAACCAAGAGATCACTGAAGAAATCAAAGAGGAAATCAGAAAATACCTAGAGACAAATGACAATGAAAACACGATGATCCAAAACCTATGGGATGCAGCAAAAGCAGTTCTAAGAGGGAAGTTTATAGCTATACAAGCCTACCTCAAGAAACAAGAAAAATCTCAAATAAACAATCTAACCTTACACCTAAAGGAACCAGAGAAAGAAGAACAAACAAAACCCAAAGTTAGCAGAAGGAAAGAAATCATAAAGATCAGAGCAGAAATAAATGAAATAGAAACAAAGAAAACAATAGCAAAGATCAATAAAACTAAAAGCTGGTTTTTGGAGAAGATAAAAAAAATTGAAAGACGATTAGCCAGACTCATCAAGAAAAAGAGAGAGAGAACTCAAATCAATAAAATTAGAAATGAAAAAGGAGAAATCACAACTGACACTGCAGAAATACAAAGGATTATAAGAGATTACTACAAACAACTATATGCTAATAAAATGGACAACCTGGAATAAATGGACAAATTCTTAGAAAAGCACAACCTTCCAAGACTGAACCAGGAAGAAATAGAAAATATGAACAGACCAATCAGAAGTAATGAAATTGAAACTGTGATTAAAAATCTTCCAACAAACAAAAGTCCAGGACCAGATGGCTTCACAGGTGAATTCTATCAAACATTTAGAGAAGAGCTAACACCCATCCTTCTCAAACTCTTCCAAAAAATTGCAGAGGAAGGAAAATTCCCAAACTCATTCTACGAGGCCACCATCACCCTGATACCAAAACCAGACAAAGATACTACAAAAAAAGAAAATTACAGACCAATATCACTGATGAATATAGATGCAAAAATCCTTAACAAAATACTAGCAAACAGAATCCAACAGCACATTAAAAGGATCATACACCATGATCAAGTGGGATTTATCCCAGGGATGCAAGGATTCTTCAATATATGCAAATCAATCAATGTGATACACCATATTAACAAATTGAAGAATAAAAACCATATGATCATCTCAATAGATGCAGAAAAAGCTTTGGACAAAATGCAACACTCATTTATGATAAAAACTCTCCAGAAAGTGGGCATAGAGGAAACCTACCTCAACATAATAAAGCCCATATACAACAAACCCATAGCAAACATCATTCTCAATGGCGAAAAACTGAAAGCATTCCCTCTAAGATCGGGAACAAGACAAGGATGTCCACTCTCACCACTATTATTCAACATAGTTTTGGAAGTCCCAGCCATGGCAATCAGAGAACAAAAAGAAATAAAAGGAATACAAATTGGAAAAGAAGTAAAACTGTCACTATATGCAGATGACATGACACTACACATAGAGAATCCTAAAGATGCCACCAGAAAACTACTAGAGCTAATCAATGAATTTGGTAAAGTAGCAGGATACAAAATTAATGCACAGAAATCTCTTGCATTCCTATACACTAATGATGAAAAATCTGAAAGAGAAATTAAGGAAACACTTCCATTTACCATTGTAACAAAAAGAATAAAATACCTAGGATTAAACCTACCTAGGGAGACAAAAGACCTGTATGCAGAAAACTATAAGACACTGATGCAAGAAATTAAAGATGATACCAAGAAATGGAGAGATATTCCATGTTCTTGGATTGTAAGAATGAATATTGTGAAAATGACTATACTACCCCAAGCAATCTACAGATTCAATGCAATCCCTATCAAATTACCAATGGCATTTTTTACAGAACTAGAACAAAAAAAATCTTAAAATTTGTATGGAGACATAAAAGACCCCGAATACCCAAAGCAGTCTTGAGGGAAAAAAAACGGAGCTGGAGGAATCAGACTCCCTGACTTCAGACTACACTACAAAGCTATAGTAATCAAGATAGTATGGTACTGGCTCAAAAACAGAAATATAGATCAATGGAACAGGATAGAAAGCCCAGAGAGAAACTCATGCACCTATGGTCAACTAATCTATCACAAAGGAGGCAAGGATATACAATGGAGAAAAGACAGTATCTTCAATAAGTGGTGCTGGGGAAACTGGACAGCTACATGTAAAAGAATGAAATTAGAACACTTCCTAACACCATACACAAAAATAAACTCCAAATGGATTAAAGACCTAAATGTAAGACTGGAACCTATAAAAGTCTTAGAGGAAAACATAGGAAGAACACTCTTTGACATAAATCACAGCAAGATCTTTTTTGATCCACCTCCTAGAGTAATGGAAATAAAAACAAAAATAAGTGAATGGGACCTAATGAAACTTAAAAGCTTTTGCAAAGCAAAGGAAACTACAAACAAGACAAAAAGACAACCCTCAGAATGGGAGAAAATATTTGCAAATGAAGCAACAGACAAAGGATTAATCTTCAAAATATACAAACAACTCGTGCAGCTCAATATTAAAGAAACAAACAACCCAATCCAAAAACGGGCAGAAGACCTAAATAGACATTTCTCCAAAGAAGATATACAGATGGCCAAGAGGCACACGAAAAGCTGCTGAACATCACTAATTATTAGAGAAATGCAAATCAAAACTACAATGAGGTATTGCCTCACACCAATTAGAATGGGCATCATCAGAAAATCTACAAACAACAAAAGCTGGAGAGGGTGTGGAGAAAAGGGAGCCCTCTTGCATTGTTGGTGGGAATGTAAATTGGTACAGCCACTATGGAGAACAGTATGGAGGTTCCTTAAAAAAACTAAAAATAGAATTACCATATGACCCAGCAATCCCACTACTGGGCATATACCCAGAGGAAACCATAATTCAAAACGACACATGCACCCCAATGTTCCTTGCTGCGCTATTTACAATAGCCAGGTCATGGAAGCAACCTAAATGCCCATCAACAGAAGAATGGATAAAGAAGATGTGGTACAAATATGCAATGGAATATTACTCAGCCATAAAAAGGAGCGAAATTGGGTCACTTGTAGAGACGTGGATGGATCTAGAGACTGTCATACAGAGTGAAGTAAATCAGAAAGAGAAAAACAAATACCGTATATTAACGCATATATGTGGAACCTAGAAAAATGGTACAGATGAACCGGTTTGCAGGGCAGAAATAGAGACACAGATGTAGAGAATAAACGTATGGACACCAAGGGGGGAAAGCAGTGCCTGTGTGATGAACTGGGAGATTGGGATTGATGTGTATGCACTGATGTGTATAAAATGGATGACTAATAAGAACCTGCTGTATAAAAAAATAAGTAAAATTAAATTTTAAAAAAGTGATGATTAAATCAAATTTAAATTTAAAAAAAGGTGATGACACCATCATCACCTAGTTCCTCCCCACTAGGCTGGGCGTGAGGGTCTGAAGGCAGGAGCGAGATGTGAGCATTTTCTTCAGAAAGGAAGGGTGGGACCCGGTGGGACCCGCCCCCCTCGCCAGTGTTCCTTCTCCTCAGCCCGGGGTGGGGGCAGCCACCCGGGGTTCTGTGTGGATGCAGAAAGTAGGTTCCAGGAAGGAACTTGTAGTCTCAAGAAGGTTCTCAGAGAGACAAGCCTTCTCGGTGTGCAGAGAGAGAAATGACTCGCCCCAAAGCCGATAGGATGGAAAGGAAGCCAAGCCGGGAAGGAACGGGGCCGCTCCTGGCCTCAGTCTTCTCATCTGTAAAATGGGACTCATGACTTCCTGCCTCGCTAGGTCCCAGGCCCTGTCTTCTCATCGGCTGCTGTGGTCCAGAGCAGGCGTTCAGTGGGTATTTATTTAGGAGGAGTGTGGATGGACAACACCTGGGGGTGCAGACCTGCCGGGTCAGCTCACCGCCCCCCCCACCCCTACCCCATCCTTCCCAAGATCGGCTTCCTGGCTTGGCACAGAACTCAGCTTTTTTTTTTTCCACGGAGAGGGGAACAGGCAGCTAATGTTCAAAAGACCCAAACTCCCACAAGGTGAGCTTTCAGGGAAGGGTTTTTAAAAGACGGCGTGAGGGAGGGGTTCACGGGGTGTGTGATCAGCTCGTGCACAGTTCTCTGATTGGTTGGTGCTGCGGTAACTGGGTGACGTTTCGGGAATCTCAGTGATCAGTTTTCTCGCTCCACCTGGTCTGGGGTCTTCTTGCTGGTGGGCAGCCTGCATAACTTCTTCCACCTGCTGGGGGTCTCAGTACCTGCAGAACAGCTCAAGGACACAGCTCAGGATGTTCTCTAGAGCCCTCGAGGAGGAACTTAAAGTCCTTGGCTTTGTTTTAGGGCTGAGCTATTATTATGTTGTCTTGCTTGACGGCTTTCCTTTGTTTCTTCATTTTCTCACTTTTCTGATTCAATTTGCTCTTTGGAACTCAGGGAAGGCCTAGGAGGCTAAAGATTTTCTACAAACAAGAGGAGGGGGACACTGAGGTTCTGTTCCCGGGAAGGCCTCACGGGGTCCTGCTCAGTCTGAGCTCCAAGCCCAGTGTCTCCTCCACACCTCGGGCTGCCCTGTGGGTCAGGACCCTGAAGCTCTCCGAGAAGACACACACAGCCCTGAGGGGACGACACGTTAGAAAGTGGGCGGGGGGCTCGCGGGGCCTCTGCTTCAGCCACCACAGAGCCAGTGCAGGGATGGGACCGGACAGGTACATTTTGATGGAGGGAGGGAGGGAGGGAGGGAGGAAGGAGGTACCATTGGCGCTTAGGGGGTCTGAATGGCATGGTGCTGCAGGGCACCTGGGAACGTGGCCCATGCTTAGCAGGGAGCGGGGCAGCAGAGGATCAAACCAATTAGAGACCTGAGCGTCACCCGATTTGCTGTGGGTGCAAGGGGCCCTCCGCAGAGCTCTGGCCTGGCAGTCACCACCCACACATCTGAGGGCAGCAGCGTTCCCTGGAACCCCTCACCTCCTGGGATGGAGGGAAGACCAATGCGCAAACCCCAGCCTCGAGGGGCTGATGGGGGAGATGTCTGGGCAAGCAGACAAAAGACCGTGCATTGACTGCTTTGACTCTGATGAGCTGCATGTAACATCTCATCGCTGGTTAAACTTGGTGGCTGTCGTGATGGTCAGTTTTATGGGTCATCTAGGCCAGGCTCTAGATTCCGTCTGTTCAATCAAATGCAAACCTAGATTTTGCTGGGAAGGTATTTGCAGATGTGGTTAAAGTCCAGAATCAGCTGACTTTAAATAAAAGAGATTATCCTAGGTCATCTGGGTGCTGATCTAGCTCCCTGCCGAGGGAGGAATCCGCCGTGGCCGCAGCCTTACCTAGTGCCCCAGTCCCAGCTGGCTCTTCCCAACCACCTGCCCCATGGATTCCAGCTTGCCTAGTCAGACCCCACAATCACGTAAGGCAATTCCTCGAAAAAAATCCCTACGACAAACCTCCTGCTGGTTCCGCTTCCCTGGTTGATGGACTGATATGGTGGTTATAATCCAGTAATGAGAACCACACTTTTAAAAATACTCTTTCATTCCACAAGTATTTGTTGAGCACCTACTAAGTGCAGTCTCTGGAAGGACCTGGGGTCCAGCAGTGGGGAGGGGAGCGGGGCCATCTCAGAAAGAGCTGGGCACAGAGGACAGGGGCCTGCTGGGCCACCAGCTTCTGAGGGCCCTTTGTTGAGTGATGAGTGACGGGCGCTAACATATTTGATCAAATCTCGCTTTGGCCTATGGGTCAGTCTGTTTGATGTGCAATGACTTGTTTCCCTGCCCTATTCACCGGAACCATCTGAGCACCGCCCCCCCTCCTGCCGGCCTCCCGTCTCCAGGAATTCCTTCTTCTCTCCTTGGCCACTGAGCCTTCCCGGGCCTGGCATCACACCCAACCCTTTTCCTGTGGGGTGTCAGCCATTCTGGCAAGAACCACTGAGGGAAACAGCTGTATCTCAGCTCCATCACCAAATACCTGCTAGACCTTGGGTGAGTTTTTATCCTCTCTGTGCCTCAATTTCCTCAACTTTAAAATAAAGATAATCGCAATATGTACCTCACAGGTGAGAGGATTGAGTGGGATAATATATCCAAAGGACTTAGCTGGTGACTAGAACATGATGGATTCTCATTAAATGTGTATATTGACATCATAACACCAACATCACCCTCATTATCACCACTACCATCAGAGTCACCATCATCATTGTCCTCATCATTATCACCATTATCATTACTAAAACCACCGTCTTCCTCACCATCAACACCATCACCATCATCACCATCATCACCACCATCATCATCATCATCATCACCATCACCATCATCACCATCATCACCATCACCATCATCACCACCATCATCACCATCACCATCATCATCATCACCATCGTCACCATCATCACCATCATCATCACCATCATCACCATCACCATCATCATCATCACCATCGTCACCATCATCATCATCACCATCATCACCATCGTCACCATCATCACCATCATCACCACCATCACCATCATCACCATCATCATCACCATCATCACCATCGTCACCATCATCACCATCACCATCATCATCATCACCACCATCACCATCATCACCATCATCACCATCATCACCATCGTCACCATCATCACCATCATCACCATCATCATCACCATCATCACCATCACCATCATCATGATCATCACCATCATCATCACCATCACCATCATCACGATCATCACCATCATCATCACCATCACCATCACCATCATCACCATCATCACCATCATCATCAACATCTGAAAGGTTCAATGGACAGTGATCAAGATGGCTTTGGCTATTCGGGGTCTTCTGTGTTTCCATACAAATTGTAACATTTTTTGTTCCAATTCTGTGAAAAATGCCGTTGGTAGTTTGATAGGGATTGCATTTAACCTGTAGATTGCTTTGGGTAGTATAGTCATTTTCACTATATTGATTCTTCCAATCCAAGAACATGGTATATCTCTCCATCTGTTTGTGTCACCTTTCATTTCTTTCAACATTGTCTTATAGTTTTCTGCATACAGGTCTTTTACCTCCTTAGGCAGGTTTATTCCTAGGTATTTTATTCTTTTTGTTGTGATGGTAAATGGGAGTGTTTCCTTAATTTCTCTTTCAGGTTTTTCATCATTAGTGTATAGCAATGCAAGAGATTTCTGTGCATTAATTTTGTATCCTGCAACTTTACCAAATTCATTGATTAGTTCTGGGAGCTTTCTGGTGGCATCTTTAGGATTCTCTATGTATAGTATCATGTCGTCTGCAAACAGTGACAGTTTTACTTTTTCTTTTCCAATTTGGATTCCTTTTATTTCTTTCCCTTCTCTGATTGCCGTGGCTAGGACTTCCAAAACTATGTTGAATAATAGTGGTGAGAGTGGACATCCTTGTCTCATTCCTGATCATAGAGGAAATGCTTTCAGTTTTTCACCATTGAGAATGATGTTTGCTGTGGGTTTGTCGTATATGGGCTTTATTATGTTGAGGTAGGTTCCCTCTAAGCCCACTTTCTGGAGAGTTTTTATCATAAATAGGTGTTGAACTTTGTCAAAAGCTTTTTCTGCATCTATTGAGATGATCATATGATTTTTATTCTTTAATTTGTTAATGTGGTGTATCACATTGATTGATTTGCATATAGTGAAGAATCCTTGTATCTCTGGGATAAATCCCACTTGATCATGGTGTATGATCTTTTTAATGTATTGCTGGATTCTGTTCGCTAGAATTTTGTTGAAGATTTTTGCATCTATGCTCCTCAGTGATACTGGTCTGTAATTTTCTTTTTGTGTGTGTGATATCTTTGTCTGGTTTTGGTATCAGGGTGATGGTGGCCTCGTAGAATGAATTTGGGAGTGTTCCTCCCTCTGCAATCTTTTGGAAGAGTTTGAGAAGGATGGGTGTTAGCTCTTCTCTAAATGTTTGATGGAATTCTCCTGTGAAGCCACCTGGTCCTGAACTTTTGTTTGTTGGAAGATTTTTAGTTACAGTTTCAATTTCATTACCTGTGATTGGTCTGTTTATATTTTCTAATTCTTCCTGGTTCAGTCTTTTTTTTTTTTCATCTTTGCTCAATTTTTTTTTAACATCTTTATTGGGGTATAATTGCTTTAAAATGGTGTGTTAGTTTGTGCTTTATAACAAAGTGAATCAGTTATACATATACATATGTTCCCATATCTCTTCCCTCTTGTGTCTCCCTCCCTCCCATCCTCCCTATCCCACCCCTCCAGGCAGTCACAAAGCACTGAGCTGATATCCCTCTGCTATGCGGCTGCTTCCCACTAGCTATCTACCTTACGTTTGTTAGTCTTGGAAAGTTGTACCTTTCCAAGAATTTGTCCATTTCTTCCAGGTTGTCCATTTTATTGGCATATAGTTGTTTGTAGTAGTCTCTTAGGATGCTTTGTATTTCTGCAGTGTCAGTTGTAATCTCTCTTTTTTCGTTTCTATTGATTTGCGTCTTCTCCCTTTTTTTTCTTGATGAGTCTGGCTAACGGTTTATCAATTTTGTTTATTTTCTCGAAGAACCAGCTTTTAGTTTTATTGATCTTTGCTACTGTTTTCTTCGTTTCTATTTCATTTCTTTCCGCTCTGATCTTTATGATTTCTTTCCTTCTACTAACTTTTGGTGTTCTTTGCTCTGCTTTTTCTAGTTGCTTTAGGTGTAAGATTAGATTTTTATTTGAGATTTTTCTTGTTCCTTTTTTAAAAATTTTTATTTATTTAATTTTGGCTGCATTGGGTCTTCGTTGCTGCACATGGTCTTTCCTAGTTACAGTGAGCGGGGGCTACTCTTCGTTGTGGTGTGTGGGCTTCTCACTGTGGTGGCTTCTCTTGTTGCAGAGCATGGGCTCTAGGTGCACAGGCTTCAGTAGTTGCGGCTCACGGGCTCTAGTGCGCAGGCTCAGTAGTTGTGGTGCACGGGCTTAGTTGCTCCGCAGCATGTGGGATCTTCCCGGACCAGGGCTTGAACCCCTGTCCCCTGCGTTGGCAGGCGGATTCTTAACCACTGTGCCAGGAGGGAAGCCATTTTCTTGTTTCTTGAGGTGAGACTGAATTACTATAAACTTCCCTCTTAGAACTGCCTTTGCTGCACCCAGAGGTTTTGGACTATCATGTTTTTGTTGCCATTTGTTTCTAGGTATGTTTTTATTTCTTCCTTGACTTCTTCAGGGATCTCTTGCTTAGCAGCTCACTGTTTAGCCTCCATGTGTTTGAGTGCTGCTCCGGTTTCATGCAAGGTCTGATTGGGTGAAAATTTCTCTTGGATTTGAAAGCAGATTGGCAGGAAGGAGGAGGCAAGAGGAAACTGCTGCATTTAGTGGAGGGAGGCTGGGCTCGGAGCTGTTTTGATGGCCTCTCTGTGTAGGGATGATAAGGACATTGGGGTTGGAGCCAGAGTGATTCCCAGCACTCCTGGTTTCTAGTTATGGAGCCTTGGAAAAGACACTCAACTTACCTGAGCCTTCCTTTCCCCAGCTATGAGGTGGGAACCATAATAGAGGCTGTAACTTACCTGAGCCTTCCTTTCCCCAGCTATGAGGTGGGAACCATAATAGAGGCTGACACTTCTCTCAGTGCTCAGTGTGGTGTGCCGGGCACTGCTCTAAGCCCTTTATGCATATATGTTAGTTTAATCCTAATAACAGCCACACAAGGAAGATGCAATTACTATTAATATCCATCACACAGATGAGAAAAGGAGCCCCAGGAGGTCAAGTGACTTGCCCGAGGCCACGTGGAAGGTGATGGGGCCAGTCCGCCCTGCTGCTTCCTCCTGTCCCCTGCCCTCCCTCCAGGCGTCACAGCACTGGCACTAGGGAGACTCCCTACTAGCCACACTTTGTTCTTCAGAAAGGACTAGGCTGGCAGAACCTCCGGGTGAGGGTGGGTAGGAAGGAGTGGGGAAAGGTGGGATGAAGGTTTGTCTTCTGCCTCTTATGTCAGGGCTGCCACTGCAGAGAAGACGCCAAGAAGGTTCCTGGAACCAGTGGCTTCCAAGTGCCTATCCCTCATCCTTGTCCTGCCAGCTGGCCACTGAAACGATTGGAAGATTCCCACAGAGTGACAAGGTTCGGAAGCCGAGAGGGGTCAGGGGAGGTGGGGAGGGAGAGAGACCCTCTCCTAGAGGTTCCAGGAGCCATGTGGGGCAGCAGAGCCCCAGCTCCAAAGGTGCTTCCAGACTGTAGGACGCTGGGAGCAGCCCCTCCCAAGTTTTCAGTCTTTCTTTCTGTCTCTCTGTCTTTCAGCCTTTCTGTCTTTCTGTTTCTCTTCTCCCTCCATCTCCTGATGTCCTTCTCTCCTCCTTACCTTTCCTTTCTCATCCCCCTCCTCCCCTCACCCCTCTTCCAGCCCTGTTTCCACTTCTTGCCATGCCTCTTGGTTCAACAAGCATGGATCCAGTCCCTGACCCTGAGCTGGGGGTTGGGGAAGGGGAACGTGACCCAGCCAGTGCGTGCTTTCCCTCTCTAGTTCCCTCCTTGTGACACCGTCTGCCTGGGCTGCACAATTCCCTGCACCCTCAGTCTCCCTACTCAGAGCCCCCCACAAACCACGGCGCTTTGGTGCCAGAGAATAGGAGGTTGAGGCGCACGGCGAAAGGCATTGGAGGAGGAGTTCACTGGCTGCCCAGCATTTCAGCTGTGCGTGAGTCACCGGGGAGCCTCCCGTGAAGGTGTGACCACTGCACGGACCAACCTGGTCCGGAACAGAGGGGCGCAGAGCCCCCTCCCGCCACTCCACGAGAAGGGAAGTAAAGACAAAGCAACAGCCATCAGACCTCTGGGTCCCCCGCACCCTGCTCCCTCCTGCCTAGCTTTGGGGGCTAGACGGTGCCAGGGGCAGATCTGCGCCGGGCGCGGGGACGGCGAGCGCGTTCAGCACCCTGGACAGCGCCACGGGCGGTGGCCTCTGCGGCGGTGTCCGCGCTCCGCCCTCCCGGGAGGCGCCCCGCTCCGCAGCGCAGCGCCTTGGTCAGTGCACTGGAGCCCTGCGCTTGCCGCCGCTCTGAGTGCCGCTCCGGACCTGCCCGCCGACTCCGGATCTTCGGACTCTGCGGGCGCGCCCGCTGCCCCGCCGCGCTTTCTCCCGCTCGCACCCGGTCTGTCCCACGCCGTAGCTGGGTGCCTGGCGAATCGCTAGCGCCACGGGCCGGGGAGAGACGGTGCTGCTGGCGCTGGTGTTGGCCGTGTCGCCGCTGTCCAGCGCGCCGCTGCTGCTCTGAGCCTACGGAGCCAGCTGCGCGTGCACCTCGGGCGTCTTCGCGGTGAACCTGTCCCTGGGCCCCGGCTGCTGCCTGCGCCGGACTTGCACTTCACGCTGCTCGGCGTGCTGCGCGGGCGGTCGCCACGGGGGCCTGGACCGTCGGCTTCCTGGACACTTCCTCGGCTTCCAAGGCTGGCGGTGGGTTTCCCGCTGCGCTGCGCCCTACGCCCTGAGCCAGGGCCCTGCTGTGGTCAGACGTCCCCTTGAACCTGCTGCTGGCCTACGGGTGGGGAGAGCCGCTGGCCTTTGAGCTCACCGCGCGTCTGCTGGTGGCTCGGCTACCGGCGCCTTCGCGTCCTGCTCGCTGCGCGGGCGCTTCGGTGGCCTTGGCCTCACTGCTCCACACCGGCCACTCCGCCTGCCGCTCAAGCTGCTGCGGGTGACACTAGGCCACTTTCAGCGCAGCGACGTCGTCCCCACGCGGGTAGCTGACCCACCCCCGCCCCCAGCCCCGAAGGCCGCATCCGAGCTCCTGTACTCCCCTGTCAGGTGGCTCAGAGGACCCTGCGGGCTCGGTCACCTGCTCAGACATTGCACTCAAGGGCTTCCCCTGCGCGCTGATCATGAGCGTCCACGTTGGCTTGTTTATACACTCCTCTGTGTGTCCACACACCCAAAGGCATGGGTGTCTCTCATGTCCCTGTGGAACATGTGTTGCAGCAGACAGGACATTTTGCACCAAGCTGTGAGGTCTGCGCCGTGGGGGAGGGCTGCCCCCGCCCTGATGTAGGGGCACCAGCCACGCCCATCCTGGGGCAGGTGGGTGTGGCTCGTGGGTGTGGCTCGGAGCCCGCCCCGTTTCTGTTCTGCTGACCCTGTGCCTTTGCCTGACCTGGGGACTCTCGAGTCTTGGGGAGGATCTGCCGGGTTCCGTCGGCTCACTGCTTGGCATGCACGTGCCCGCTGACTCTCCAGCTGGGGTCGCTGCTAAGTGTTGCCCTCCCCCACCTGTGCACAGGGCTCCCGCAGCCCCTGCGCCACGATGCACCCTTCCCATGTCCCCGCAGGCCCAGGAGGCTTCTCCTCACGAGGATGCAGCCTGCTCCCCCCTGAGCGGGTCTTAGTTCTCTCTGCACTGAGCGAACGAAGCGCCGGGGGAGGGGAGGGAGGGGCTTAGAACGGGGAAAGGCGGGGGGGGGGGGGGGGGGGGAGACTGTCCCCTCCTTCCTTCTGCCTGTGCCTCCACGACTTCACCTTGAGCTCTTGGCTCTGGGCTCAGCTCTGTCCCCTGCCCTCCTGGGCGCAGCTCTGTCCCCTGCCCTCCTGGCGCCCTGACTACTGGCCTCTCCTCTCCCTGCAGCGTGCGGCGGGGCTGCCTCTGCGAGCGGAAGCAGGGCTGCCCGGGGGCTGCCAGGAAGCCCGGCATCTTCAGCGGGTCCTTCATCAGCTGCTTTGCCCCACGTGTTGTGACTGGATGGGTCTTGGCTGTCAGGCCCCTGTCCTGGGAACTGCTGGGCGGGGTGGGCTCCGGTTCAGTCGGGCTCTGAGGTCTTCCAGCCGGGGACCTGGAGGGAAGCCAACATGCACAGGCCCCTCGTCAACACCTGAGGCGCCCGGGGCCTCATCTCAGCTCTCGTCAGAGGCACCGGGACTGGGATGTCCCCAGCCACACTTGCTGTGCTTTAAATGAAGCGACTGCCGCACCCAGGGAGGCTGAGCCGGGCACAGTCGGTGGGTCCGTCTGAGCCAGCACCTGGCTCTGTCTCGTCCTGGGAAGTGTTCAGAATCACTTAGGCAAGCTGGGAGCAGCGTAAGCCTGAAACTCAGCATCCCCCGGGCGTGGGCTGCAGGCACCCTGGGGGCAGGGCCAGGCCGGGCCTCAGGACTGTCACACCCGGGTGAGTGGTCTCTTTGCCCCCCCTCCCATCCGTTCCCTGGACACCCTGGCCTGGAGCTTGCAGGAGATTGGGAAAGAGCCCGTGTCAGGGGCCTTCTGGGTACCATTGTCAAGGTCCTGTGACAAGGGCAGCGTGGGTCTGTGCTCTTGGGATTCTCACTCCGTGGCCAGGGCCCTGCTGTGGTCAGACTCCCTGGGTGGTCCTCACTGCCCCCGGGAGGAGCTGACGGCCCTCAGCCTCACGGGGCTGGGTCACCCGTGGCCCAGGCCACAGCCCAGGGCAGAAAGCAGGCACGGGGCGCGGGTCCGGGCGCCCGGCTTTGTTCACACGAGGTCCTCCTGGGGCTCTAGGACACACCGTGAGGTCAGGCTGTCTGTCTCCTCAGCCCGTTTTGTTTGTTAGCTGGTGTTGGGAGGAGGTAAACGTTCCCCACAGGCTGAGGAGGGGCGTCCCTGAGCTTCTCTGCTCGCTGGAGGGCGCTGTCCTCTCCGCGTCCAGCTCCTGCTGAGGCTCCGTGCTCAGGACACGTGACTGTTGGCCACTGACCCCGGCCGGCTCGGGCACGCGGTGTGGGTTTCTCCTGGATCGCGGGCACCATGTTTCCTCCCGTGAAACCTGGCGGGGACTCTGGTTTGGGGAGACGGCCTGGGAGCCATCGCAGACAGAAGGAGGGGTGGTGTTCCCTGAGCCAGCGGTTAACCTGACCCAGGATCACGTCTGCATGTGCACACATGTGCGCGTGTGTGTAAGCACACGTGTGCAGGGGCACGGGGACACACGTGTGTGTGTGTGTGTCTGTGTTTAGGACACAAAGCCTGAGTTTCAACAGCTCGAGCCAGGCAATGCTTTCCGAACAGTAACCCGCTGTGCTGCTCCCAGACTCACTCCCAGGACACCCGTGCCTGAGGCCCAGAGCCACTCAGCCAGTAAGCGTCAGGGCTGCCATGTGGACTCCCCTGTGGTTCTAGAAACTTCCAAATCCCTAGAGCACAGGTGTGCTTGTGTGAGTGTGGCCACTGCCGCCGAGCTACCTGCTCGATCGCCTGACAGGCTGGTGGGGCTCGTGCCCTTGTCACCATCCGTGCTCACGTTGTCACAGTGGGGATCGTTTCAGCTCCAGGCCTGGGCTTGTGGCTGGGGGTGGCCCTTGGACAGTGGCTTGCCCTCTCTGAGCCTGTTTCCCCACCTCCTTTCTGAGGTTGTTGTGATGATTCAAGGTGCCCCCTGTGCAGTGCCAGGTACACGGCAGGTCTCCTGTAAGTGACAGCTGTCGTTACGGGTAGGGTGGCTACACTCACTTAGGGTCTGCTGGGGCGGCCCAGGTTAGCACCTGCTGCTCCGGCCCAGTTATTAACATTGCCCCCCTTGCCTCTCAGAATTGTCCAGGTTAGGGAGTTAAGTCCCGCGGGGAGTCTAGTTTGGGGCCCCCACTCGGCACGTCCGACAACCTGTGATCAGGGTGGGGTGCTCCAGTGCGGGCAGGGGCGGGTCCCCCGAGAAATCTTGCCGTCGGTTCCCTCTGCTCCACTTCTATTCATCGTGATGCTCAGAGGCTGGACTCATTGGTCACACCTGCACCCCGTCTGCCTTTTTTTGGTCTATTTCCTCCAAAGGATGAGAATCTTGACTGGGGAAGGACACAAAGAGTGTCTGTGTCTCAGCCTTTTCTGATGAGGACAGAAGAGCACGGGGACCCCATCCCCATCTCCCAAGGCCACCGTTGGGCCTCTTGATGACAGTCATGAGAAGGTCAAGAGAGTGACAGCAGCGGGTAGAGCCCAGGAGTCCAGGGGGGCAGCGGCCGGGAGGCTGGGGGCCTCCCTCCCCCACTGCAGCCACTGTCCTCAGCCCTGGAGCCCAGAGAGGGTGGGGCTTCCCTTGGGTGACATCACCCTCAGTCTAGTGGTCCATCCAGGGGAACGTTCCTGGGTAGGGCCACCCGCTGTCATTGTTGCCAAATGGACCCAGGGCACAGTGTCCGGGAATTGCGCGCACATCTGTCCTATGTCACAGTTCAAAGAGAGAATGGTGCCCAGCAGAGGGAGGCTGTACAGGTGAGTGAGTGAATGAACGAATGGATTCGATTCCCTCTTCAATCCTGTTCATCACTGTTTCCTTCCTCCCGGCCCCCTGCAGAACCAGGGGTGGGCGGCGTGATTGGGGGTGGGGGACGCCACCTGGTAAGACGGACTGTCTGACAGGGGCCCGCCCACAGGACCCTGCAGAGCCCGCAGCGCTGGCCCCCGCCCAGGTCCAGGGCGAGGTGGGTCCTGAGTTCGTTCCTTCCAAACACACACACAGCAGTCAGCTCTTTCGGCCTCTCAAGGCGTTAGTAACAGTTTGTAGCCTGGTGGAGCCGCCTTGACGAATTCTTTTCCAACTAACTGGGTGTTGTTGGCTCTGCTGCGGCTGATTCTCCAGCACCTCCCGCCAGCAGGGTATATTTAAGCGCTCATAAAATATAAGGTGCAATTCAAACAAAGCAAATTACTTGAGAGAATAATAGCTATAGATACGGGGTCAGGAAGCAGTTAAAAAATAAACTACTCAGTCAGTTCAGTGGAAGCCGTCACTCCAGCCCTGGGCGGTAGGCTGCAGATATGAGGCAGTGGCGGGCTTCGCTGCCCTCATTCACAGGAGGCATGTGGACCCAGAGCCCACGGGTCTCCCCCGGGCGCCCCCGGTTCTTGCAAAGGAGAGCGTGGTCCGCTTGTCTGTAACTTCAGAGCCAGGCCATGAATCTGCAGGTCGAACCCGCTTCTACTTCCTGGGAACATCCCCAGGGTGGGAGAAGCGTGCCAGCCGGCAGGGCTGGGCCCCATGCCAAGCCACGCACAGGCTTGCCATGTGAAAATCCGCTCTTAGAGCCTTACATCCACTTGAGGAAATGTGTGCATACTGTCCTGCTGAAAATGTCACGGTTGGAAAGAGACGACACTTATTAGAGGTGGTGGCTGTTCCTCTCCCTATTCTGTCTTCCCTGAAGCCCCACGGAATTTTCTAGAAGACCACTCAGGCACAGGCCCCTCCCGGGGGAGTGCTGTTAGCTGTGTCTGTGCTAGGCATTCTAGAACATCCTCTCTCTCAGCTGATGTGGCTTACTCACTGTGTTGTCTTTCTTTTTTTTCTTTATAAATTTATTTATTGTTTATTGGCTGTGTTGGGTCTTCGTTGCTGCACGCGGGCTTCCTCTAGTGGCGGTGGGTGGGCACTACTCTTCATTGCGGTGCGCGGGCTTCTCACTGCGGTGGCTTCTCTTGTTGTGGAGCACGGGCTCTAGGCGCATGGGCTTCAGTAGTTGCGGCACGCGGGCTCAGTAGTTGTGGCTCGCAGGCTCTAGAGCGCAGGCTCAGTAGTTATGGCGCATGGGCTTAGTTGCTCAGCGGCATGTGGGATCTTCCTGGATCGAACCCGTGTCCCCTGCATTGGCAGGAGGATTCTTGACCACTGTGCCACCAGGGAAGTCCCTGTGTTGTCTTTCATCCTGGGCTTGTGGTGTTTTTTTTTTTTTATTTGAAAGATACTTTTCATGTGCACTTAAATGTATTGCAAAATGGTGTTGGGTCCCAGGAACTTTGTGAACCAATAAACACTTTATTCAAAGAGTCTCTCATTTCTCTGGGAAGGAGAAAAAGCTGCCCTTGCATTAGCCTGAAGCCAGCTGTCCGTGACCAGGAAGGCGGGTCCCCTGCTGGGCCTCCAGGATGACCCCTACTAGACCCTGCACCATGTGTGCCGGGAGGGGCACTTGGCTCTCCTGCAAAGCTCATGCCCTTCTGGGGAGAGTCCCTGCCTCCTCTCCGATGCTCAGAGGACCTGCAACCCACAGGGCGGGAATGACTCGCCTCTGCACAGAGGGTGGCTGCCAGCTTCCTTGCTGGCAACTCCAGGCAAGGGCTGCATGAGAGGAGGACATCTCTCCAGTGCCCGGCAGGGGCGGCACAGAGCCCGTGTCTGGAGAGCCCTCGTGCTTGAATTAAACATGGTTAATTTACTGAACGGAGCGCTGTCCCAGAGGAAGCATGGGGAGGGGCTCCTGGGGAGGTGGGGGCATGGGGGTGGCTCCCTGAGGCTTTGGTGCTTCGGCCAGACACTGAAGGAGGGGCGCACAGGAAACCGTCTCCAGCCGGCGGGGAGTGGATTCCCGTCACCTATGGGCTCCTGGCTGCTGGGCACACACCCCTGGCCATCAGGAGTCCCTTGCTGAGGTCAGTCTCTGGCTGAGCGTCCTTCCAAGGGTGAAGTGGCAGATAAGGAATGGCAGAGTCTCTGCGCTTTCCGCAACACCGTGTGGCTCCTCGCCCAGCATCTTATTCTGCAAGCAGCCACCACGGGCTTGTCCGCTGGCCCAGGCAGCCGAGCGCCTGCAGACTCAGGTTCCCTGCACCTTCTGTTCATCTGCTCCATCCTGACGCACAGGCCTCGCCGCAGGCTGCCCCCACCCCTCTGGCCCATTATTCGGTGGCGGGGATTCAGTGCCTGGGGAGGGTCTGGCCCTTGGAAAGGGTTAACCTTGCCTGGGACTCGCCCCCGACGAACCATTTGGATCCTTCGGATCAGAACGATTTGGTGGATCGACCTCTTGGCTAAAAAGCTTTTGCGAGAGGCTGTTCCTTCCAACTTCATTGGAGAGGGAAGAGTGTAGTCCTAGAGGGGATCACCAGAGTCTTCTCACTCGGTCTTTTTTTTTTTTACATCTTTATTGGAGTATAATTCCTTTACAACGGTGTGTCCGTTTCTGCTTTATAACAAAGTGAATCAGTTATACACATACGTATGCCCCCATATCTCTTCCCGCTTGCGTCTCCCTCCCTCCCACCCTCCCTGTCCTTTAAAAACAACAGCTAACACTGATCTTTTTCACCCAAGCCCAAACGCCTCTGGTTTAAAGCTGTATCGTTACTGTTACGCACCTCTCAGAGAGAAAAACAAACCGGACGAGAGGGCTGTCATCGGAGGCGCGAAGCTGACCATCTAAGGGCTCAGGCTCAGAACTGAACCCGTCGCAGGAGGGGACAGCCAGGAGACTCACCTATGCCCATGTGGGCGCATGGGGGTGAGGGAGGGGGAGGAAACACACGTCCCCCAGTACGGGCACCACCAGCTGGCACTCAGGAAGACTGGGGTCTGCATTCACACTCCCAGTGTGGGCCAGAAACCTCAGAGGGGAAGTCGAAGGAAAGTGCCCGGGAGACTGCCCAGAGAAAGGCCAGGGGCTTCTGGAAGGACAAGCCTGCAGTCCATGTGGACAGAGGGTAGCATGGAGGCCAGCGCCCCAGACTCTGGAGGTGCTGACGTGAGTGGAGTGAGCGGCTCCTTCTCTGAGCCAACGATGGGTCAAAGCCCTCTTCCCATGTGTGCTCCACAGCAGGTACTGTCACTGTCACCCCAGCCTCTGGGCTAAGCGGCTCATCCCAAGTCTTAGGGCTGGGTGACATCTGGCTCCAGGGTCCGGCCTCCCTGCCAGCCAGGACAGTTGGTGAAGGAGGCCCATATAGGAACCGGCCTCCAAAGATGGTCTGGGCCAGTGGCCCAGCTGGGGAGGGACCTGCCCCAGGGGACGATGCTGGGCTGAGGACCTCCGTGTCTGGCCCGCACTGTTCCCAGTACTCAGGGCACGAGCACAGCAACGTACATGCTGGCTGGACCACAGCTGTGGGGCTGTGAGAAGTGGCTGGCAGGCAGATGTGCGCACATCTGGACAGCAGAGTGAGCACCTGTCCAGCTCCTTGGGGGGGCGGGGGGAGGGTTTCAAAGGCGCTGGCCGAACGCCCAAGCAGTCCTGACCCTGGGAGGAGAGAGGGGCTCTAGGAACCACCTTTTTCTCCCCTTGGGGCTGAGGTCCTGGGCCTCCCTTCTCCCAGGCCCCTCAGGCCTCCTGCCGGGACGGCTCCTGGTGATGCAGGCAGGAGCACGGGGGAGGGGAGGGGAGTGGGAAGGGGCTCTCTCGCACCCCCAGGTGTAGACATGTTGCCCTGGAGTTAGGGTGTCTGCGCTGGGCTCTCTGCCCGCCCCTGAGGTGCTTTTGCCCTGCCATCGGCTGGGGGCGGGTGGGGGGGATGGAGGAGACACCCCCGTGAGCCTTTACGCCACCACCTGGACCTCTATTGGCTCCTTTAATGGGCTGAGTGGAGGGACTGCCACGTTTCACTGAGGACCCCTGGTGCCAGACTCCCTGGCAGGTCCTGCTGGGAGCAAACCCGGAGGGGGCTCCTCCCCAGGGTGCCGGCTCAGAGGTGGGGGGTCGCCCAAGGCGACCGAGGAGCTGCCTGCCCTTCTTGGTACCTGACCGCTCCCCCGCCCCCCGACCCTTCAGGTGCATCCACAGCCTGTGACGGTGAGGGGAGGTGGGGACACTCAATCACTCCTGTCCTGGGACCCAGGCCCAGAGCTGGGGATGATTTGGCCTGGCTCCCCGCCAGTTGGGTCCAGCACGGACCAGTCTTGCCCACAGACCCCAGGAATCAGGGTTCGTAGGCAGGATCAGCAGGGGATCTGGAGGTCAGGGGGTAGGCAGAAACCGAGCCCCAGGGAGGGCACCCACCGCTCGGGGCGGAGCATCGGCCCGGAAGCGGGCTGCGCGCTCCTTGGTCCCTCCCGCCGCATCGCTCTGCGCGGCTCCTGGCGCCGCCGTGCTGTAATCCGACTCCGCGCTCGTGGGGGGCGGGAGCCCGCGCGGCGCTGCGCCCCGGCCCGAGTGCCACATCACTGCCCGCCACCCTGCCCGCCGCCCACCATGCGGCCCCCGCCGCCGCCGCTGCTCTTCGCGATGCTGGTCCTCGCCGCCGCCCGGCCCTGGTGCGAGCCCACCCCGGACGCCGCGGGTAAGGCCGTACGGCCCGCGCCCTGGGGTGGAACTCGGCGCCCCGGAACCGGGAACTATCCCCCGCGTGACCCATGGTCCCCAAGTGGGCACCCTGTGACCTTGGACCTCGGGGTCTGCGCAGGAGCGGGCAGCCGGCTGTCTGAGCGCATCCAGGCTGGGACCCCCGGGCGGAACGCACAGGCAGCTTGTGGGCAGCGGAGGTACCCGGTGCTCTGGCCGGGGCTTCTTCTCGGTCTGGGCACAGCGGGCAGGGCGCCCTGCAGGTGGGGTCCGAGGGAGCGGATGCCAGAACTTTGCAGGAGGAGAGGTCGTCCGAGGTCCCTGGTCCTTCCAGGAGGGGGGCGGCCTCTGGGCAGGGCACACTCTTGACCCCTCCCTCCCATCTCTGCGGCCTGGACAACAGCGTCTCCGGAAGTGGGCGCAGAGGGCCGGGGAGGAGGGGGTAGGATTCTGGGGCAGGGGGAGGGGGAGAGTGTCGGGAGCCAGGGACCCTCCCGGGTGCCGGGCTGAGGCGGGGGCCAGCTGGGAGCCCGGGCTCCGGTCCTGACCACACCTCCCGTTCTGGAGTGGGCCTCGCTGCTTTCCCTTTACGTTTAAAGGTGAGGGTGTATCTAGTCCGCTGCCCTCAGGGTTCTTAGCAGCAGCAGACATCTGTGCCCCTGGAGGGCGGGGTCCCCTGGGGCACAGGGGTCTGGGCATGTCAGATTCGGAATCTCTCGAGCGCTGGAGGTTTGTGGATACCTGAGAACTTGCGGGCACCAGCCCAGTGGGTGTGCCAGGAGCAAGATGCCTCTCGAATGTGCCGACGGCCATCGTTTCCCTTTCTTCTCCCTCAGCCCAAACTGAATTTTCTCTCCTCCTCTACCCCGCTTCACCTTTTTCCTCCCCCACTTGCTACAGAAAGACCCGGGCCAGGCGGAGTGTGTATGGGTGTGTGTGTGTGTGTTCACACGCACTCCTGCACATCTGTGCACGGGATGCAGATGGAACTTGCGTGGTGTCATGGACGGGCCCTCCCCTGAGGGTCCTCTCCTGAGGCCCCAGGAAATGTCAGGGATTACAGTCCCCTCTTCCAGGAAGCTCTCCCTGACCTCCCCTTTTTCCAGGGAGAAATGCAGCCCCCTCCTCTGGACCCAGGTTGCCCCTTCCTCACCTGGAGGGATGAGCAGGGTGGATCTCTGTCCTCCACTCCGTGGTGGCATCAGTGACTGTTTCTAGAATAATTCCTTCCTCTGGTTGGATCTTCTCCTTACAGATGAGCATGTGTGGTCCATGGAAACCCAGTGCCTTTTCCAGACCGCACGCTGACGTGGGCAGGGCCAGGCAGCCTGAGTCCAGGCTTTTATGTCCAGGAATATATCCACGTCCTCACCGTCCCAGGGCTCAGAGCGGGCCCAGACGCTTCCCCCCGCCTGTCCCTTGCCTCCCTCAGGTCTTTATCGAGAGCCTGGGGTTTGAGGCAACTTTCATGCTCCTAGGGGCCAGGCAGGTCTGGGTTCAAATCCTGAGTCCTCTACACTGCTGTGTGGTCTTGGGCAGATGGCCTGACCTCTCTTACCTCATTCTATTATCGTTCCTCGCCTCGAAGACCTTCAGCCCCAGGTCAATGTTGCTCCCTTCATTGAAGACATGCTGACACCTTGTGGTCAAGAGGTGTAACGGTCACGTGTGGACTGCTCAAAAGCAGCCTTGGGACCAGCGCCGCCCGACAGAACGATGCCAACTACATACATCACTTCACATTTCCCAGAAGCCACACGAGCGAGATAATAAGAAACAGGCGAAATTAACTTTAATAACAAATTTGATTTAACCCAATATATCTGAAACATTGTTTCAGTGTTTTGTCATCAATGTAAAAATTAAGAATGAACTGTTTTACGTTCTTTTTTAAGTGCTCGTGGCTACCGTCCTGCATGGCGTGTCCTCTCTCACACCACCTCCAGCCCGAGCTCCCCAAAGGCACCCCCTGGGGCTTGCTTATCGTTATGGGTTGAATTGTGTCCCCCAAAGATATGTTGAAGTCCTACCCCCCTTCCCCCTTCCTGTGACTGTGACTTTCATGGGAAACAGGGTCTTTGCAGGTACGGTCACATTAGGAAGAGGTTGCACTGCTTTAGGGGGGGTCCTGAATCCAATGACTGGTGTCCTTAGAAGAAGGAGGAAATTTGGACACAGACACACCAGGAAGGACGTGTGGTGACAGAGACAGAGAGCAGGGTGATGTGGCCACAGCCAGGGTTGCTGGGGGTGGAAGCTGGAGGAGGCAGGAGGACCCTCCCCGGACCCTGCGGAGGGTGTGGCCTGCCAGCAGCTTGATTTCAGGCTTTTGGCCTCCAGAACCGGGAGAGGAACAATGTTTGTTGTTCCAATTTGTGGTTCTTTGTTGTGGTAGCCGCAGGAAGCGAGTCCACCCATCTCTCTGTCTTGCTTCCGGTGCCCACCCTGGAAGTGTTGGTGACCAAGTCAGCAGATGCCGCGCCCTTGTCCTCCCACTGGGCATCGCTGTCTGGCGGGAGGGTCACAACGGGCCGTCCCTCCTTCTCCCCGTGCGACCCCAAGCCACTGTGTGTTGGGCCCTTACTGGGCCCAGGCCCTGGCCTCAGCACCACCTCATCGGACCCTCCAACAACAGTGGGCACTCTTAGTATCATCCCCATTTTACAGATGAGAAGACTGAGGCACAGAGAGGAGCTTGATTCCCCAACTTCAGTTTTCTCACCTGTGACTCAGGGAGGCTCGAAGCCACGTGAAACCGGGAGGATCCGCTTGTCAGATCCACTCAAGTCCAGGCGACCGTGTGGCATCTGATGGCTTTGAAGGAGCAGGCGTGGCAGTCACTGTGCTCCGGCCTCCCTGCCACGCGTTTGCCTGAGGCCAGCACAGGCCCCGGGGCCAGCGGGGGCTCTGCCCACTGAGCGCCTGCCGAGAATCTGAGCAGATCTTCAGGTTCGCCCCCCTTGGCTCTGGGCTGGGCACACGGCAGGCGCAGCCTCGGCGTGGTGGGTGCAGGCATGAGGAGGGGTGGGGGCCTTGGCTGGAGCCATCCGCCTAGGGAGGCCTCGGGCTCCCGAGCTGACTGAGTCGTGGCGTCCGTGTGGGTCCGAGCTCGCACGGGCCGTGAGGGCGGGTCGGCCGAGCTGAGCGTGAGTTCTGAGTGTGAGCCCTGGGCACGGATGCTCCCGGGGGTCCTGCTCCGATCGCGTCCTTTCATCTGTTCTCCCGACATCAGCGCAGACAAGCAGGTGACAGCGCAGCGTTCCAAGCTGCCCTGGGCCGGTTTCTGGTTCTTTCTTTCTTTCCCTTATGTTTTGATTCATCCTCACGCCTCCTCATGCCGCAGAGGGCAGTGGGCACAAGTCTGGAGACACTTTAGACCGTAAAGGCGTGGAGTCGGGCGGGTGCGTGGAAATTCCCAGGCTGCAGGCTGAGAGCAGGTGCCTCACACTCCCTGGTGTCCTCACTCACCGCCAGCCTCATCCCAGCGGGCATTGCGGGTAGCTGAGGGCATGGGTGGTGGACACGCAGCAGCCCTCTCTGTTGCGTTAAGGGTGGCAGTTCCACTGCCTGGATACTTTAGGAAAATGATTCTCTTGCCCGTTTCTTTGCCAAGTGGTACCAGCCGGTTAGGACAGCCTGAGTCCTTGGCTCACCAGGTGGTGAGAGGGCACCCTGAACGTCTCCATCCCATGAGAGCTTCGAGAGCTGGCCCGAGGGGTCAGGGACTGTGGCCGCCTAGTCCACGGTGGGGGAACCGTGTGCAGAGGTCCTCACGGGGGGCTGCCGGGCCCCCGCCGCGTCCCCGCCACTGGGGACTGACGTGCTCAGGCGGGTTTCCACGACCCCCAGATCTTAAGGCGAATCCCTAGAAGCAGGTCCCACCCTTGCTGTGGTCCAGGCCTAGTTCGCGATGAGGTTACGGGGTTAGAAAGAGCCTTTCCCTCTGGTCCTAGCCTCCTTATGCTGCTCCTCCTGGGCTCCCCCTGCACCCACTTCCCACTTTCTGTTTGTTTGTTTGTTTATTTACTTACTTATTTGCCCCTGGTCTTAGTTGCGGCAGCCGGGCTCCTTAGTTGTGGCATGTGAACTCTTAGTTGCGGCATGCGTGTGGGATCTAGTTCCCTGATCAGGGATCGAACCCGGGTCCTCTGCACTGGGAGCGTCAACCACTGCACCACCCGGAAGTACCCTCCCCACCACCAGCGCTGTCTCGTTTCCTGCCCTCCGCCACCCAGCCTGCCTTCCGCCTCCCGGGACCCCTGCACCAGCTGAGATTTAAATCTGATTTCCGTCTCTTGGAGCTGTTTTTTCCTCTTAGCTCTCACAGAGCACCTGGGACCTGCCTCTGATGGGGAACCTGGCGGGTAGTGTTGGTTGAGGT
Source organism: Delphinus delphis (assembly GCF_949987515.2). NCBI lineage: Eukaryota > Metazoa > Chordata > Mammalia > Artiodactyla > Delphinidae > Delphinus > Delphinus delphis. The sequence continues at coordinate 136,229,031 of NC_082687.1, forward strand.
TGGTCTCACTGACCTTCCCAGGGGTCTCACTGTTGGGTCCATGTGTCTGGGCCTCGGGGAGGACCCTTGAAACCCACAGTTCCAAGGACAGTTCACGCGTTGGTCCTCTTCTCAGGAAACAGGAGACAGCATGCTGCAGAGTGTTCTGGAGGGGAGGGGGCCGCTGCCTGCCTGAGTCTCGGGGGAACTTGGAATAGCGTGGGGTGAGAGGCACTGCGGGGGTGCAGCCCCGGGTACAGCCTCTGAGGGCTGCTTGTTAAATATTTGGGAATTTGGTGAGAACTCGTTGAGCTGCAGGAAGCTGAAATTGGCCACAGTGGAAGTATCCTCACCACGGCGATCGGCCACCACAGTGAGCCAGGGCTCTTTCGTCCTGGCTGTCTTCCGTTAGGGGAGTCGTGTGACCTCTTCGAGACTCAGTCTCCCCTCCTGTGAAATACGGGAGCACGGCCATGTGGACATCAGAGGGTGGCTGTGAAGGGGAGGGTGGGCAGGGGGCCGGCGGCCTGGCCAGTACCCAATGAGAAGCAGCAGCGCCTTTGAGCACATGTGGGGGACGACTGATGGGCAGGGGTCCGCTCCCCTGACAGCACCGCCCTTTCTCTCCCCAGGTGGATGCCCCAGGGCAGGAGCTGCGGACAGCGGTACGGTACACGGACTTCCTGGTTTTGTTTTGTAGCAGTGACGCAGGTCCTTCACACTATCAAAGCGTTTTAGGGGGTGGAACCCACCGTTCTAAAGTGGTGATGAATAAGGTGGCCCATTGATTAAATCCAGACCCAGTTGAAACAGCCAGAAATCAGACAAAACGAGACAAGGAGGCCCTTCCCTCTGTGCAGTTGGGCTCCCGAGCCTGACTCTGCCCGGCCTCCTGCAGGGGGTCCTCCTATTCGCCTCCCCCCTTCCCCCCCGCCAAGGCGGGATCTAAGTGGGCCGGGTTCCGACTGTGAGGTGTGCACACACCCGCTGCATTGGCTGTTCATCCTGTGCGTTCCCAGTCCTGTGCCCGGCACCTGCTGAGTCCAGGGCTGGGACAAGCCCCTTCCCTCCCTGGCCCTGAGTTCCTCCTTTGTAAAACAAGGAAGGGAATACTGATCTCGGGATGATTTGGGAGACGGCGTGGCTCTGACCTATCACAGGTGCTCAGAAGCACACGTTTCCTCAATGCCCCTCCTGCCAGACTTAGGCATCGGGTGTATTCTAAGTGGAGGGACTAGATTTTTTTTAAAGTAGGAAAATCTTTTCCCCATACGGAAGTCAGTGGCATGCCCTACCGTGGCAGACCCTCGGCCAGGGTGGCTTTCCTGCAGCCCTTTGGCACACGCGGAGGCTGGGACCCAGAGAAGCCTGCCCTGCTCTCTCACCAGTGAGCCCCGGGAGCCTTCTCTGGTCCTCCCACAGGCCCCGGCCTCTCCCTCCCACGCTGCAGGTGCCCATCCCCCAGGCCCCGGCCCTGAGCGGGGGCAGAGCAGGCCCTTAGTAGGCGTCTGGGTGGGGCATCGTGGGAGGGAGTGACGTGGTGACCCCGCCTCCCCCAGCTACATGCGTGGACCTGCAGCTCCAGACCTGCAGCGATGCCTCCTACAACCAGACGACCTTCCCCACGCTGCTGGAGCATCGGTCCCGGGTGGCGGTGGAGTCCAGCTCCGAGTACATCCTGCTGAGCGTCCTGCACCACCTCCTGGAGGGCCAGTGCAACCCGGACCTGCGTCTGCTGGGCTGTGCCGTGCTGGTCCCACGGTGCGAGGGCGGCCGGGCGCGCAGGCCCTGCCGGCACGTCTGCGAGGCGCTACGGGACGCCTGCCAGCCCGCCTTCGACGCCATTGACATGGCGTGGCCCTACTTCCTTGACTGCGGCCGCTACTTCGCGGGCCAGGAGGAGGGCTGCTACAACCCCCTGGAGAAGCTGCGAGGTGGGCTCTGGAGTCCCGTGGTGGTGAGCAGCTGGGGGGCGGGCGGGCGGATAGGACGCACGTCGGGTGGGAAGTGCCTGGGCCAGGGCGCCGACAAGGAGGCCCTGGATGCAGGTGTGCGGCTGGGAGGGCGGAGATGTGTGAGTCCTCGACGGCACCCCTCCCCCGCCTTCAGAGAACAGAGGGCACTGTTCTGAGGAGGGCCTGTCCCCCCGTGAGGCCTGCCCGGCAAAGCCTGCCGATGCCTGTGGTCAGTCCTGAAAGACCACACGTAGAATACTGGCCGGGAGTGGCAGCTAGACTCCTCAAAGTGGGGTCTGTGGAGCCCCAGGGGAGAGGGGAAGAGGGGCTGCAGAGATGGGCTTTGGTTTCTCGTGTGGACAAACCAGTGGAGGTAGAATGGGCAACCCTGGGTCGTGGTGATGGAATGGGCAGCCCTAGGTGGTGGTGAGCCCCTCGTCTTGGGGGGTGTGCAAGGAGCTCCTGGGGCCCCGCTTGGTAGAGATGCTGGAGGAGAGGGGGCGTGCAGGCCAAGTGCCTCTGCAGGCCTCCCTACCCCCTGGCTGGGCTTCCAGACTGGGTGAGGAGGGATAGCTCCAGTGCACAGTGGAACCCACAGCAGCCCCACTAGTAGAAGCCTCTGTGCCACCGCCACCCCAGTCAGCAGCCACTGGTCACACGTGGCTCCCGAGTGTGACTAAGGATCTAAATTTTGATTTGGTTAGATTTTAATGAATTTGAGCTTAAATACAGACAGCCACACGTGGCCAGTGTGTGACACGGGGCGGTGCAGAGTGACGTCGGCTTCTGGCTTCTCACATGCTCGTGTCATGGAGCTCGCGGGGAAGTTCACGTGATCTGGGGCCAAGTGCTATACGCGTACTGTCTCATGAAGACCCCACAGCGACCCTGAATATTGGTGTAACCATTTTACAGATGCAAAGTGGAGGCTCTGGGAAGGCCAGTGGCGGCAGGCGGTCGGCTCCTGCCTGGTGGAGCTGGTGGGAGCCAGGCCAGTCACGGATGGATGGATCCATCTGTCCATTCAGCAAAAGCTCTTGGGCACCTGCTGTGTCCATGGCTCCTGGCTGGGACATTGAGGATGGCGGGGGGCGGGGCACAGAGGTGCCTTGGGCTGGCCTCCACTCGCTGGCTGTGCGGGGCTCAGGGCTGATCCTGGAGCTGAATCTGGGGAGCTGGGGGTTCCGTCCACCTGCAGCTTCTGGGCGATGCGGTGGCCCGTGGGTGGCACCTTGCAGGCAGACAGGAGCCCTCTGCACGTGAGGACGCAGGAAGCGTGGACAGCGGGGACAGCCGGGTGGGGGACGAGAAACAGAGGAAGGAAACCAGACATCTCCCTGGGGTTGAGCCTGCCCGCCCTGAGAGAGCCCGCAGAGTGGGCTGGAGAGAGTTTATTTTGGGCAATTTTGCCACCAAATTACCAGTTCCATCTGCTTGCTTCTCCCTCGGAAACCATTCTGAGGAGAAACAAAACCACAGGGCAAGTGAGACGCTTGGGAAAAGCATTCCCCATCAGTGCTTCCCCCCAGCCTGCGGGGACCTGCGTCTTCCTGCGCAGAGACCCCGGGGAAGGGGGTGGGCAGGGGGCCCTGGGGCCGGCCTTGGGATGCCTGTGTGGGTGGGAGGGGACAGCCAGCTGGCCTGTGGATTGTGCTAAAAAGCATCCTTCCCTCGACCTGGAAGCCCAGGAATTTCTCCTAAGAAAACTTTAAAATTGGGGAAAAAGCTTTTCTCTCGCCCCCTCCCGCTCCCATCGCCCCCCCCCTCCGCCTCCCCCCCGCATGCTCACTGTTGTGTGGGTAATAACAGCTAACGTCTGGCCTCAGGAGGGTGGTGGAATAGTGGGCAGTAAGGAGCCTTTCAGAGCCTTGCTGCCTCCCTGACAAGATGTCGAAACTGTTTCCACCGCGATGCTGAGTAAACAACAGTAAAGGACAGAACCCTGCCTCCCTCCCCCCAGTTATAGCTTGACGCTCCCGGGACACCCAAAGTCAGGGGCGGCAGCTGAACGGAGTGTTTCCTTGGGTTGAGGATTCTGTCCGTGTGCCTCTTGCTTCGTGTTCTACTGTTCTGTCTTTCGTAAAATTTCCAAACTAACTACATATGATCGTTACTCATGGTAACGCCGGGAACTGTGTTGCTGGATACGTCTGCTGGGGGCTGTTCTTAGCTGTTGATATGAAGCATTATAAAGAGATCTTTCATTACCAGCAAACACGGACT